>NW_027457124.1:0-17500 GCF_040206685.1 Ascaphus truei | reverse complement strand
CTTCAACTAGTTGTGCAGATGGTGGCGCTGTTAGTGAGGAGCAGGTAGGTAGCTTGGTTGCTGTTAGTGAGGAGCAGGTAGGGGTCACCATATCATTTAAAATTCTAGCTGCTTCTTTATCATAATAGCTCTTGTTCATGATAACCACTCCCCCTCCTTTATCCACTTGTTTAATAACAATACTATCATCGTCCATCAGTTGTTTGAGAGCCGTCCTTTCAGCGGGACCTAGATTATTATAAAAAGGTTTCTTATCACTTTGTAATTTTTCAAAGCCTTTCACTACTAGATTATAAAAAGTATCTAGATAGGTACCCTTATTAAAGCTAGGGTAAAAGGTTGATCTGTTCTTAAGTTTTGTATGGATTAAATGTGGGCCTTCATTAATATCTACTGTAGTGTTAGTATTGTATTGTATGTTTTATTTATATAGCGCCATTAATGTACATAGCGCTTCACAGTAGTAATACATGTGGTTATCAAATAAATAACAGATAATATAAATAACAGATCATGGGAATAAGTGCTTTAGACATAAAAGTAACATTAAGGGAGGCGCATGCGCGAAGCCGAGCTGCATGGAAGTTTGAGCCGTTAGCTCCGCTCACAGCCTGCGGCATACTTAATAAAAATAACCCTAAAGTGAAAAAAAAAACATCCAAAACCTCCCCTAGATCTGCCCCAACTACCCAGGATGTCCCGATCGACCCGATCAAAGCGAACCTCCACGGTTCTGACGGACTATTTTGCCAAAGGAGTTTCAGCCAGGAACAAAAGCCAGGAAGAAATGGTGCGAAGCGACTCTGAATCGGAGGAAGAAGCCGACAGAGAGGACACAAGCAGGGACAACCAGATCATGCGAAGAAGGGACATGCGGGAGTTCTGCTCAGACATTAAGAAATACTTCCAGTCTGAAGTGGCAGCCTTAAGGGCAGACATCCGCGGGATAGGGGAACGCACTGACTCCATGGAAAAAAAATGGACTCCACCATCAAAGCCATCAGGACCTTCACCTAGACCGCTGCCACAGAGCCCTGAGGTCAAAGCCGCAACAAGGAGACTCCCACAGAGACATCATAGCAAGATTCCACTTCTTCAAAGTAAAAGAGACATTCTGTCAAATCACAAGGAGCCAAGGGGACTTTGAGGGATATAAAATACAAGTTTACCAAGATATTTCTCCTACTACCCTGCTCAAAAGGAAACAACTTGCTCCGATCACCAAAGTCCTAAGAGAAGCAGGGACCCGGTACTGCTGGTTATACCCCTTTGGCCTGCTGGTTATTCAAAATGGAGCAGCCAACACGCTGCAGGGCCTTGAAGATGGCGGAAACTTCCTAACCAGGCTGGGGCTCCAGGACAAGATCCCTGAAGAAGCGAGGACAGGCGAAGCAGCACCGGATCCCTAATGGAAGGAAGCCAGGAAGGGCGACAAAAAGAAGCAGCCCCGCAGCCCAAAGTAAGCTGTCGAACGGACAACCTCCACCTACCTGTTCCAGTTGTAGTTCCCCCAGTTGAAGCCCTTCCGTCCTGAGCCCAGGTTGAGACCCGCTAAGGTCAGTGAACTCACCGCTCCCCAGCTCCTGCAGCGATCCTCCGTGAATGGCGGCCATCTTGGATCGACTCTCAACCCTCACTGACAGCGGGGTGAAGCCGGGTGACGTCAGATGAGGTTGGGTCAGATCTCGCGAGAGCCCCACAAGGATCGAAGGCATGGGAGGGGCAATGGTCCTGGATCATTGAGTCCCTGCCAACTACATGTTTTTTCCCTTATGTATCTTATGTACCTTCTGTGTCCCCCTCCCCCCACCCTACTTTCTACTTAGGTGGTGCAACGCTGGAGTCTGCTGAGCTGCGGGATGTCGCAGGGGGAGGAAGCCCCCTGGTGGCTCCCCAGCATGTGCATTGGGTACCCATCGAAGGATAGGTGAGAACAGAACCAAACCATGACACTGACAGTTATATCCCATAACGCCAAAGGGTTAAACTGCCCCCGTAAAAGGAAGGTGGCCCTCATTGATTATAAAAGAAAAAGGGCAGACATAGTCCTAATCCAGGAGACACATTTCAGCACCTCCAGCTTCCCGAAATATTTGGACAAGCACTTCAGACAGGTGTTTCTATCCTCTGCAAAGGAGAAGAAACGTGGAGTTGCAATATTAAAACATAACAAGGTGGGGCTGGTGGTGGATACAGTAAGAAAAGATAAGGAATGAAGGTTCCTTTTACTGGTAGGGACTATAAACCAGCAACCTATTACGATAGCGACAATCTATGCTCCGAACGGACACGACTCCGCTTTTTATACCGCTACATTCTCCTCTATCCAAAAACATACAAAAGGTGCCTTGATAATGGGAGGCGACTTCAACACTGTACTAAATCCGGTCCTCGAAAGATCATGCCCCCCCAGATTGGGCACGCCACAAGGTCCAAGGCCCTAGAACAGGGGCTGAGGGACTTGGGGCTGGTGGATATCTTGAGGGAATGTCACCCCTTAGACAGAAATTACACTTTTTACTCACACCCCCATAACTCCTTCAGCAGAATCGATTATTTCTTTGTCACTAGTAGACTGGTCCCACAGATCTCCTATACTGGGATCCACGATATTTCGTGGTCTGATCATGCACCAATAGAGTTTAGGTGCGCATAAATAGGGCTGGACAGGCCGGGAGCAAATTGAAAATTAAATGAGTCTGTAAAGGGAGTAATCCCTGTTCAAGTAACGTGCCTTTAATCTAGCAGTGTGGTGGTTAACTGATGGTAGTCAATTAATAAACACCACCTGCCTGATTTAGATTGCTTACAAAAGCCTGTCTGTTGAGACAGGAAGTGACTCCTTAGCTCACGTGAGCTGAACTTTGGAGACAGAGCAGAGGTTCTTGAGTCTCCCAGGAGACGGACCAAGAGAACACAGATCTCTGGAGCTCACCTAAACCTGGATCCTGACATTTTCTGTGCACACACGGGTGCGGTTCCAGGAGAGCAGAGAAGCTTACTCTACAGCAGCTAACAGATAAGACTTTTATTAACAAGACTTTTTATATCTGTTCATTTCATGCTATGTGTTTGGGGCTGGGAGACATGATTATCTAAGGGAGTTGTGAATTAATTGCATAGTATTCACTAGAAATACTCCCAAGTGAATAGAAGCTTTGTTCCCCCTCCCCCCCTGTGTTTGGATGATTTCCTGATATTAAGGAAAAGGCACAATAAAGCCTTGTTATAATTTCACCTTACAAAAGTCTACAATTGTGTACCTCTGTGAGCGTCCGTCTACATATGGTGTCTGAAGTGCGACGAGAGGTCGTCTTTGAAGTTAGAAAGGACCGGAGATTTTTTTGTGAATTTTTTTTATGCTTTTTGCCTACAAACAGTCTGAACAACTTAAAAAAAAAAAAAAAACCTCTCATGCAGCAGAGACTAGAGTTAAAGGGATACACACAACTGAAACTTACAAAACCACAGATGGACTCTTTTCCCCAATCCCAAGAGGAGAGAGACTGCTGAAGCAGCTAAACCTTATTTCCCTATCACAAAGTGTAAAATGGTAATTGAAATAGGGGTTTTGCCTTCCAGCCATAGTCAGGGTTCAAGAAGTGAGTCAGCCCTTAAAAAGGGATAGGTGTTTGTTGTTTTCAAAAGTTTCGCTGAAGCAGTGAATACAGATGGTGACCCACGAGTGGTACTGATTTTGCAAATAAAGGTTGCCACACCGCATAGGGCTACCAGCTGTGAATGGAGTATATGCAGAAAAGTGTGAAAATTGATACAAGACTGTGCTGAAGCAGGGGAATTTTTAGCAAACAGATGCTGACCGTAAAATTGCCCTATAGGGGAAAAAGGGATTGCTGAACTGTGTAAAAGGTATTTCAAAGCCAATTGCTGAGTGTTGAGTCACCCTGCCGGGAATGAAAGAAATAGTCCACTGCAAAGAATGTTTTTTTTTCTGCAAGTAAAAAAGTCTGCCTATATATATCTTGGGAGAAAAACAGACACCCAAAGTGTGAAGTGTGAATGCCATAATACCCAAAGATGAGACAGAAAATTACTGAACTCAGGCAGAAAACCAAATTCTGTTGCTGAAGCGGAGGGATTGCACCTAGCAAGTAAATGGTGAAAAGCAAACAGAAGTTTTTACCTAGCAACCACACATTCAGCATACCTAATGAGAGATTACACCTAGCAAGTAAATGGTGTAAAGCAAATACAGGCATACCCCGCATTAACGTACGCAATGGGACCGGAGCATGTATGTAAAGCGAAAATGTACTTAAAGTGAAGCACTACCTTTTCCCACTTATCGATGCATGTACTGTACTGCAATCGTTATATACGTGCATAACTGATGTAAATAACGCATTTGTAACAGGCTCTATAGTCTCCCTGCTTGCGCACAGCTTCGGTACAGGTAGGGATCCGGTATTGCTGTTCAGGACGTGATGACATGTGCATGCGTGAGCTGCCGTTTGCCTATTGGGCGATATGTACTTACTCGCGAGTGTACTTAAAGTGAGTGTACTTAAAGCGGGGTATGCCTGTAGAAGTTTTTACCTAGCAACTGCACATCTTGTATACCTGATAAGAGAAAATGCATGCACAGTACTGCTGATATTGAAAAAAAAAATTTTACCCAAGAAAGAAAAGTCTACAGAGATGCCTGTGAGAGCTACGACCGCTACAAGCAAAATATGCCCACCTGTAGGACTATCACAATTGGGGGTTCTAGCAAATACAGTGGCAACAGCTGCAATAGCGCCTCCTGAGGTCAGGAAGAAAATTACACCTGATAGCCTAAAAATGGAGGACAAGATGCAGCGTTCCTGTAATGAACCCTACCCCACGGAAGAGTGGCCCTTCCAGTCCAATAAAGAGGAAGACATCTCTTACGGGGAACCCGAACCGAGTCACACCCACAAAACACCCCAAGAATGGTGGGGGTGCCTGAACTCGGCACGAACAGAAAAGACCGCTCCTTATGATGATGAATATGATCAGCAGGAGAAAGAGCGGGAGCAGTGGATCACCGAATATTTCCGTCAGCTATTACAGTTGCAAGAAAAGCCGGGTGGATCCAGTGACGCTGCTAAAATTATAAATAAAGGAGACCCCAGTATTCCTGATGGGACGGAGTCATCCAAAACAAAAAAGCAAAAAAATAAAAGCGGTTCTTCACTTACTGTGGAAGGAACAGACACGTCCGCAGATCGTGTGGAGGAAAAGGGGGACCGAGTTGCCCTGCAGCCTAGAGAAAATGGAGAATTCGTCCCGCGGTTAACCGAATATCCAGAGGGCCCAAGGCAGAAATCGTGTACCCCAAAGAAGTGTCTGTCCGGTGCCAACAGTGAAGAACCCTCAACCAACTATCCCAGGGAAGTGGAGCCGGAACCAGTGAGTGACGATCCCTTGACCAGCCCTGAAGATGCCCTGAAAAATGCCAGGCATGACTGTGATATGCTCCGTGAACAATTGAAACAAAAGGAAGATGGTTACACAGAGCTACAGAAAAATAACGTGAAGCTACAGGAATATGTGCTTGCAATGTACTCTTTAGCCAGGACAGAATTGGATGATCTCAAGACTGAGCTAGATACTGCAAATGCTACTATTTCCGCCATGAATGAAAAGCAGAGCCAATCTGATAAAATGGTGGCTACGCTAAAGCGGAAGTATGAGGAGGCACTGAAGCAGATGACAGTCTTCCAGCAAGAGGTTCACACTCTTCACATAGAGCTGAATGCCTCACGACAGGAGGTCAACAGTGTCCGGATAGAGGGGGACGTATCTCAGAAAGAGGTTCAGACACTATGCAGAGCACTGGATGCCTCACATCATGAGACCAACAGCTGCCGCACAGACCTGGAACTTTCCAGAAAGGAACTACACAGTTTCACTGAGGAGCTGGACATTGCTAAAGAAACTATTGCCAATCTTAATACAAATCTCCAAGTCTCCCAGAAGGAGCTTCAGACCCTCAATCTAGAGAAGAATGTCTCACGTCAGGAGACTGTCAGTCTCAAAGCAGATGTGCGTAAATGGAAGGAGGACTGCAAAGAGGCCCTGAATAATACAGAGACTGAAAAAGAAGACCATTTAAGATTACAAAGAAAAAACGTAAAACTCAAAGAAGAAAATTTTAATTTGACAAACGACGTCAAGGAAAAAAATGAAAAGCTGCACGAGCTTAAAGAAATAAATAGACTTTTGGAAGTTGAGAAGTTTGAAGCAGAGCACCAACTGCAGAACTAACTGCAAGGTCTGCGTACGCACCTGAAGAGGGCAGAGGAGAAGCAGCGAACTATGCAGGATGACAATCTGCAGGCTGTTAAAGAAATTCAAGTGCTGCAGGAACGTCGGATGACCCAGTATGTCCCCGCAAAGCAGCATGAGAAACTGAAGGCTACCCTGAGCATCACCAAAGCAACGCTAATAGCCAAGCTTAGAACCCAGGTGACGCGGCACAAAAGGGAGCACAAGAAGGTCCAGAAACTGAAACAAGTAACTGTGGCCCAAGCAAAGAAGTTCATAGTGCTTCAAAATGCAATAAAAATGTGGAAGCAAGCTCAAAAAAGCAAAGCATGCAGATAAATTCCCTGAGAAGAGACTTGAAAGACGCACTCAAAAAACAGGGATCTCTCGCGGATGAGATTACAGTCCTACAAGGACAAGTATTGACCCTGACTAAGCGTCAGTATCCCACAGCCTCAAAAACCCATGAAGACAAGGGTACAGTGAGAGCTGGGAATACCGCTCATCTGAAAGACAGGGTTGCAAAATTTGAACCACCTAAACAAGCACTAGCAAAACCTTCAGCCACTCAGAAGGCAACAAAAGAAGGTACACGTGCTGAATTAAAACCAGAAGAATCCTTAGCTGATGAAGCTGAAAAGATGGGACATTCTCTGGAAGTGGGTGTGGAATTGCAACTTAATCTCAAAGAGGCTGAACTAGCAACCCTATTGAGTGGGAAAAGGGCAGAGAGATAGCTTCAAGAGCGGAAAACTCAAAGGGCTGTTTTTAAACGCTCTGCAACTGCTGCCATACAGTATGCCTACAATAAGACGAGCACCCGACGCGAGGGAAATCTCATGACCGCACATAGAAAAAAGACTATACTTGGAAAAAGTCCTCCTCGAGCGACTGAGGGGTGCTGATCTCAAGCACCTTCAGGAGGAGACACGAATAAACTGGAGAAAGGGCTCCAATCCCAGCAGGACTGAGGGTTCTCTTCTTCCATCCACTCTCATTCAAGTCACAGAGATATCTAGAATGAGAGTGGAAGGATTGGCTTTGGCCGTGGCAAGCCCGAGCTTCCCACAAACAGGGGAGGTATATAACAGGGGAGTAATCCCTGTTCAAGTAATGTGCCTTTAATCTAGCAGTGTGGTGGTTAACTGCTGGTAGTCAATTTGTCCATTGTTCAGAGAAAATGAAGGTAGTGTCCGCTCTCATATCACCCTCTAGGAGGCGTATAAAGCAACACCAAGAGGGGCTCTCATTAGTCTAGTGGCCAAGAGAAAGAGAGAGAGAAACGCAAAAATTAAGACAGTTCAGGAGGAATTGAAAAATTTATGGGATCAACATAAGAGGTCTCCAGACCCAGTTATCCTCCAAAAGATTAGAGACACTTAGACAAAGCTGAATCTGTTGCTGACAACCCAAGCCGAGAGGTCGCTGACTTGGTCAAAGAGGAATTTTTTTGAAAAGGCAAACAAGCCAGATACCTTATTGGCCAAGATGCTTAATCCCAAAGACAAGTCCTATCATAACAAGGCCATACGAAACAAATCCGGCATAACCACCGCCAATCCTAAACACATAGTAGGAGAATTTAAGCACTTCTATGAAGATCTATATGATGGTGGAAAGGTGACCCGCTCCACAGGTACAGAGAAAGCCCTGAGGGACTTCCTAGGGGGCTCGAACCTACCTAGTATAAGCGAGGATGATAGAGAGGTGATGGGCAGAGACTTTACAGAAGAGGAGGTCTCCGAGGTTATCACAAACTTGAAACCCTCTAAAGCCCCAGGCCCTGACGGATTCTCAAACTTATACTACAAAAAATTCATGAAACAATTGACCCATTACCTTCTCCGAATGTACAATCAAGTACTAGAGGGCACCCCCTTCCCCCAGCACATGCTCCAAGCGTCAATCTCAGTGATTCACAAACAGGGTAAGGACCCGCTGGACTGTAGAAGCTACAGGCCAATATCCCTGATAAATTCGGACATTAAAATTTACGCTAAACTGATGGCCAACCGTTTTAGTCTCATCCTGCCCAGACTAGTGCATCCATATCAAGTTGGGTTTATCGCGGGTCGACAAGTGGCAGATAATACCCGACTAATTATTGATCTGTTAGAAATAGCCAATACACGATCAATACCGGTTATGGCGCTTTGTCTGGATGCTGAAAAAGCGTTCGACAGGATAGACTGGCCATACTTAGAGGCCACGCTTGGAGCATTTGGGATGGGCACGTCATTGACAAAAGCCATCCTCTCATTATACTCTGCACCGTCAGCCAGGGTGACCCACCAGGGATTCGCTTCTGACCCCTTCATGATTAAAAGCGGAACGCGGCAGGGCTGACCCGTCGCCCCTACTTTTTGCATTATGCATGGAGCCCTTGGCCGCTCAGATTAGAGATAGTAACGCTATCTCAGGTATTGGCATTGGAAACCAGACGCATAAGGTGGCACTATATGCGGATTATGTATTCATGACAATATCGAGGCCCCTCACCTGTCTGCCAAACTTGTTTGACCTCTAGGGGAGGTTTAACAGGATCTCCGGTTTCAAAATAAACCAGGCTAAATCTGAAGCCATGAATATAAATTTACCAAAACACATGGAGAAACTGACCACCCTCAATTTTAACTTCAATTGGCAACAGAAACAAATTAAATACCTGGGAGTCAATGTCACCAAGACTACTAAACAGTTGTACCAGGCAAATTACCCAAAGCTTATACAAACCTTGAGAGAGGATGTTAGGCGCTGGGCCAAATATACAATCTCATGGATAGGGAAGATTCACTGCATTAAAATTAACCTGCTGCCTCGCCTACTATACCTTTTCCAGACCCTCCCAGTGCCGCTAGGATTGAGGGATATCCTCTCGCTTCAATCCGAGATAGATAAATTTATCTGGGGAGGGAAAAGAGCGCGAGTGAGTAAGCAAATAATGCGCAAACAAACAGGGGTCGGGAGGGCTAGCGGTACCTTGCTTGTTATCCTATTACAAGGCGGCACAATTATGCCAAATTGTGCAATGGCACACCAACCCGGACTCAAAAAGATGGGTGGCTCTAGATAAAGAACTCTGTTCCCCAGTTTAGCTGGAACACTTAATTTGGCTCCCCAAAAAGATGCAATTAAGCACCAAACAGCCGCTTTCCTCAATGACCAACTCACTCACGGGGTGGGACAACACCAGGCTCAAATGCAACCTGACCCATAAATCATCGGGAATTACCCCACTCTGGGGGAATCCATTATTTGCTCCAGGGCTGACCAGTATGGATTTCACAATCTGGAAAACCAATCACATTTACAGATTGGTAGACCTGGACGGCAGAAGAGGCATACAAACTTTTGAAATCCTAAAAAGTAGCAACAATATCCCAAATGCCGAATTCTTTAGATATCTCCAGGTCAGGGCATTCTATCAAGCCAAGCAACCTATAAGTCAACTACCGAATTTCGAAAAGGTCTGTTGCTCAGGAACGACCACTAAGGGACTCACATCGCAGTTATACAAAGACATAACGGATTCTGGCTCGACTGTGACAGAGAAACTTAGCTACATGACCAAATGGGAGGCGGACCTAGGGGAGACACTCGACCCGGAAGGGTGGACAAAAATTGTGCAAGCAGTGTCCAAGAGCTCCATGTGCATGACCCTAAGGGAGACGCATATAAAGTTATGATGAGATGGTACCATACTCCCTCAAAATTGGCTAAATTTCTGCCCAGTTACTCCCCATTGTGTCCTAGACAATGTGGACAACAAGCAGACCTGTTGCATATGCTGTGGTCTTGCCCCAAACTGACCGGGACATGGGACTTAATCAAAGATTGGCTAACAAGAATTATAGGCATACACATCCCGTGGGACCCGTGGGTTTTCCTACTAAATAGACCGTTCCAGGGCTTCTCCAAAGCAACAAATAAATTGATAACGCACTTCGCGACGGCGGTGCGTGGAGAGATCGCAGCAAGATGGAAACAAAATGAGATTCCACGGATTGCTTCCATTCGGAACAGAATTTGGACAGTATGTCAGATGGAGAAACTGACGAGCCTGGTCAATGATACCGGTGAAAATTACCTAAAAGTCTGGTTACCTTGGCTGGCCCAGACAGACATACCAGGGATAGATGGGTCCACGATTTGGCAATGATAGGATGAAATGCGTTCTCCCTTGGTGCCTAGGCACAGCACCATACACATAGCACAAGTTCGAAGTGAGGGGATAGTATCAGATGGGGCCCCGTGGCGCGGGTAGTTGGAGCGGCCAGGGATACATCCGACCCCCCAAGAAGCAATGAACCGGAAGACACGGAACTCCCAGCGGAACCACAGCGGAAGGTTTCCCCCCCTCCCCCTCCTACCCTCCCCCCCTCTATCCCTCAGGTTTGTCTAGGTTATATGTCGGTCTGTCCCCCCCAGTCTGTCCTTTCAGTCAGTTGAAAGTTTGGACACATGAACAATGGACACTACAAAATGTTGGCTTTATATGGAAATGTTTGAAATGTCTGTAGAACATGTGACTTACTAATAAAAAAAAAATTCAAGTTGAAAAAAAAAAAAAAAATAACATTAAGGAAGAGGAGTCCCTGCCCCGAGGAGCTTACAGTCTAATTGGTAGGTAGGGAGAACGTACAGAGACAGTAGGAGGGAGTTCTGGTAAGTGCATCTGCAGGGGGCCAAACTTTATGTATCATATGTTCAGAATATCCACAGTGCTATTCATATGCTTCTTTAAGCAAGTGTGTCTTAAGGTGGGTCTTAAAGGTAGATAGAGAGGGTGCTAGTCGGGTACTGAGGGGAAGGCCATTCCAGAGGTGTGGGGTAGTCAGTGAAAAAGGTTTAAGGCGGGAGAGGGCTTAGATACAAAGGAGGTAGAAAGAAGACATACTTGAGAAGAATGCAAGAGTCTGGATGGTGCATAACGAGAAATTAGGGCTGAGATGTAAGGAGGGGCAGAAGAGTGTAAAGCTTTAAAAGTGAGGAGAAGAATGAAGTGTGAGATGCGGGATTTGATCGGAAGACAGGAGTGGGATTTCATGAGGGGAGATGCTGAGACAGATCTAGGAAAGAGTAGAGTAATTCTGGCAGCAGCGTTTAGGATAGATTGTAGGGGAGACATGTGAGAGGCAGGAAGGCCGGACAGCAGGAGGTTACAGTAATCAAGACGGGAGAGAATGAGGGCCTGAGTCTGAGTTTTAGCAGTCGAGCAACAGAGGAAAGGGCGTATATTTGTTATATTGCGGAGGAAACAGTACTCTGTAAAACAATGGTACCCGTCAAGGACTGATCGATATTCCCTTTCAATAAAAATAATCTTTTAATTGCTAATTTTCTCAAATATTTATTCACATCAATAAAAAGCTCAAAATTGCTAGGTCCTATTGTGGGAGCAAAGTTGAGACCTTTACTTAAAAAAGAATTTTGTGCGGAGTTAAAATGACAGAACTTAGGTTAAAAATGCTACTTAATGGTTTATCTTCTTTAGCCTTTTGCCTCCCTCCTCCTCTCTTTCCTCTAGGTTGATTTATATGTTCTATTAGTTTTAATCCCACCAGGTGACTGGGTTCTATTATTATTTTAGTTGTCTGTTTTATCTACACGAGAGTACCTTTATTTTAGGACCATTTTAGTATATTCAGACAGGGTTGCACTATGTGTGTGTTTTCTGTTTTGCATATTCCATATCGGTGAACTGCGCTCCCTGACTCCGCTCCACAAGTACACTCCAAGGATCAACTAGGAAGATCCAGTGAAGGTTGAGCTGCATCGTGTTACCGTCTGTATTATCTCTTTGTTTTCATTATTGTAGTTTATTGCTGTTTATTCATTCAGCCAAGACACCTGTGGGAGCGCCTGGTAAATTTCTGCTTCTACCCCAGGTCCAGTACCCAGTTATACCCACCTCCCCAGACCCAGTACCTGTTATACCCCATACACTGGCCCAGTACCCCATGATACACCCCTTTCCTGGTTCAGTACCCCGTTATACCCAGTCCCAGTACCCCGTTATACCTCCTCTTCGTCGGCCTCCTCCTCACACTCCTCATCGTCTTTATCCTCCCACACTATTGATGGCATATAGTGCCCTGAAGAGCTGGAACTGGAGCTCACAGGGTACCACACTGACAGGCTGAACAGCTTGACCTCCGTATGCTCCACGACCTGCAGGAGACATAAAGTCTGTGTAACCAGGACAGTGATACGCTGTATCGCAAGAGCTCCTGTGACACTTATACCCCACTCCTCGGGCCCAGTACCCCGTTATACCCTCCTCCCAAGCCAAGTACCCCTTTATACCCCCATACCCAGGCCCAGTATGCTGGTATACCCACAAGCCCTGGACCAATACCCCTTTATACCCCCAGGCCAAGTTTCCCATTATACCCACCTCTCCAGACCCCAGTTATCCCCCTTCCCCAGGCCAAGTACCCCATGCTACCACCCTCCCCAGGCCCAGTACCCCATTATAAATGAGGCCCAGTAACCGATTATACCCCCCCTTCCCCAGGCCCAGTACCACATTATACCCACCTCACCGGCCCAGTACCCCTTTATACACCCATCCCCAGGCCCAGTACCCTGTTATACCCCCAAGCCCTGGACCAATACCCCGTTAAACCCCAAGGCCAAGTTCCCCATTATACCCACCTCCCCAGACCCAGTAGCCTGTTATCCCCCCTCCCCAGGCACAGTACCCAATGCTACCACCCTCCCCAGGTCCAGTGCCCCGTTATAAATGAGGCCCAGTACCCCATTATACCCCCCCTTCCCCAGGCCCAGTACCCCGTTATACCCACCACCCCAGGCCCAGTACCCCTTTAAACCCCCTCAACAAACCCAGTACCCCGTTATACCCCCCTCCCCAGGCCCAGTACCCCATTATACTCCCTCGCCAGGCCAAGTACCCAGTTATACCGTAACGTACTATTCTATAAATAGTGTCCTGTACAACAGCTAAAAGTACTATATGTGCGGCTGATTCACAGCTCAGTGATTCCCATTTACCTGTAAAGTGCTACTTCCAACATCCTGTTGAGGGGTATTCTCCGCCCATGCCTGTGATACAGAGGATAGTAATGTGAGCACATGTATTCCTCACTCATAAGCATGTCCTGGTGCTGTATGGGAGGTTTGATGGTTAAACCAATTGTCCACAGCACTCAAACAGTAACAATCTTCGCAACGCAACGTTGCTTTGCAATGTTTGCAACTATTCGGAGTAATAGACCCCTTCAAGGCCCATTTACACATCACACTAATGGATTGTGGTACTTCCTTTAATTAATCCTATCTAAGGAACCTGAATGGTCCATTTGACTCTCCCTTGCAGTCACATATAGGGGCCTATGCTAGTAGCCTTCATAAAGGTTCTATTACGCCGGAGCAGAACCGTGTTCATTTGAGGTCCGGGACCCACTGCTTCCTGAGATACTGGCCCCGTTATGGGGTGCATGTATCTCCTATGCATTTAAATGTCTTGTGTCACATGACCGTGGGATTTAAATGCATAGGAGATACCGGCACGGCATAACAGGGCCTGTATCTCAGGAAGCATGGGTTCCCGGACCTCAAGTCAACGTGGTTCTGCTCCGGAGATCTCCTGCTCACACACACTAGTATTACATTTTTTATTAAAACAGCTTCATTTCCTTAGTGGGTAGCCGCTAAGAAATGAAGGGATTCAACCTCAATAGCCTGTTTATTGGGGGCAGAGGGGGTGGGTGAAGGGGGTAGTAGCCCCAGGGACGGTAATTAGGCTTGCCTGGAAGGTTGCGGGAGGAGTTAACCTGCGGAACCGCTATGGTAATGAAGGGGTTAACCAGTGCCGCTAGCACACGGTAGGCCTAAACATCCATCCTTGGGGCAACTACCCCCTTCATCCAATCCCTATACCCACAATAAACAAAAACACACAACAACCCTACTACCCACTCCTCTACCTCCAACAACTCACCCCCCCCCCAACACATACCGCACAGTAATGGGCACAATTACTATTACCGAGATATGGATAATAGTGCATTTGCCCATTCTAAAACCAAAAATTAGCGTCATGATGTCACATAGCATCCGGTTGCCATGGCAACACAGTGTCATTTGACGCTGCGCAGTCATGTTCACTGCAATTGGAGGGGGAATTGCAGAAGAATAACGGAGAATGCCGGAGTTGCCTCCACCACACCACACCGTCACCCGGAGATTGACAACGGCAACCCGTAGCCCGGAGGTAAGTGCCCAAAACCCGGAGTCTCCGGGTCAAACCCGGAGAGGTGGCAACCCTGGCTATTATCCATATCTGGATAATAGTTATTTTGCCCATTACTGTACTGTATGTGTTGGGGGGGGGCTGTGTGTTGGGGTTGCCATGGCAATCGGATGCTACGTGACTTCATGACGCTAATTTTTGGTATTAGAATGGGCAAATGCACTATTATCAATTTTCGATAATAGTAACTTTGCCCATTACTGTACTGTATGTGTTGGGGGGCGGGGGGGTGTTGTTGGGGGTAGAGGAGGTGGGTAGTATGGTTGTTGTGTTTATTTTTCTTTATTGTGGGTAGAGGGTTTGGGTGAAGGGGGCAGTAGCCCCAAGGATGGATGTTTAGGTCTATCGGGTGGTATCGGGAGTGGTTAACCCCTTCATTACCTTAGCGATATTAACCGCTAAGGTAATGAAACGGCTGACTCCACCTGCAAGCCCCCAAAAGCCTAAACACCCACCAAGGGCCAAATACCACCTTCACCCACCCCCGCTAAACACAATAAACCTGGAACTGGTAGTTAACCCCTTCATTGCCTTAGCGGTTAGCCGCTAAGGTAATGAAGTTGCCTGTAAATGCATTTTTCATGAATCTGATTAATGCCGGGAGCCTGCGGTGCTGATATTAATGTGATATTAATGACCCCGGCATCAATCCGATGAGGAAAATATCATTTTTTTTCTAAGTCCCTCTCTCGCCGCCGCCTCAGAAACGTCTTGGCAGCTTCACGCCAACTTTCTTTGGCGAGAAGATTTTGGGAGTAAACCGCCATTCTAGAGCCTCGGGCTAGTAGAAATGCACCAGTTTGAAAACTGGCGATAAGTGGCTTATAACCGCTCACTTGGCGATTTGGCCCACTTATCGACACTTACTGAATTGCTGTAGGCTTTTTTGGCCGATAACAGCTAAAAAGCCTTGATAAGTGCGTTATGAAGGCTAATAGGCCCCATAATCTCCTATAGTCAGTAACAGCACACCTCCTGGAGGTCACATGGGAACGGGCCTTGAAAGAGTCTCTTACTCCGAAGCGTTGCCCCCTATTATAATCACTGGTTGCTGTTTGTGTTTCCATAGTTGTATAGTGTTTTCTCCCTGTGTTAGTCCTGTACTCCTCATTATGTTTCTGTACCATTTATTGGTGATTTGCTGTATAATACATCTTTTCTTTGCACCTTTCTCTTCATGTTCTGGCATTTACAGTAGGTGGCGGATGTGCACTGCAATTCTGTTGGTATATCTTATGGCTTTCAGATACCTTATAGCAGGGGTGTGCAAACTGGGGGGGCGCTACATTTTCCAGGGGGGCGCGTGCGGTTGCAGAGGCCCTGCGCTCTCCGCCAAAGCATTTAAATGAAATACCGAGGATCGCGTGAGGCCAAGGTAACTCACTTACCGGGATACAGATGCACGGTGTGACAAGTCGCCATGGCAACGTAACGTCACATGACCCGTCGCCATGGCAACGTGGCGTAAAATACCGCTGCGGGGTCACAACGGAATGTCACATGACCTGGCGGCGTCATTTGACACTGGAAAACGAGGTAAGGAGGTGCGAGCACCGGGGGCAGCAAGCAGGGGGGCGCAGCTCCAATAGTTTTCGCACCCCTGCCTTATAGTATACTGTGATTTATTTTAGTGTTCCTTTACCCAGTCTCATCAGTATGCTCCTGTATGCTCTGGGTAATTACACTTGCAGCAGTTAGGCTCATTGTAGCTAGTTCTTCTGTGTATAACTTACACTTATAACTATGCTGTGAGTGGTGTACTATAGATGGTGTACTGATGGCTATTTGTGTGCATTTTAGGCACTTGATTATGCATTAAGGTTGATAGCACAGATTGTATACTGGGTGTGTTGTACTTTCCACCTGTTATCATTGTACAGCTTTATTATAGATGTGTTGTTTATTAAACTCTTTTCATTTAGAATACTAGTATTTTTTTATTTCGGGGGTCTTAGTTACCCCAGTGAGATTGTTACAGCATGAGTGCTGTGGACAATTGGTTTAATTCTATATATTGCTGGAGGAATTAGGGATTCCTCATGTACACTGGTACCGATTCTCATCTTTAAGATTCTTTGTTACTTGCTGTAACAGGGGACTTATCCCTGTTCACAAAGGTGCCTCTAATCCAGCAGTGTGGTGGTTAACTGCTGGTAGCAAATCAACTAGCACCACCTGCCTGATTACAGGTAGTAGAAAAAGCCTGCCTTTAAGACAGGAAGTAACTCCTCCCTAGCTCTGACTGAGAGCTGACCGTTGGAGAGACAGAGCAGAGGTTCTTGAGTCCCAGGAGAGACTGACCAAAAGAAACCCAGATCTCTGGAGATGAGCGGTCTTGAGCTCTGCACAGCAGAGCTGAATTCAAGACACAGGGAAAACTACTGCACCTGAAGCTGAACCAGGAAGTGAGATTTTCCCTCCAAGAAACAGATAAGACTTTTATTCTTAAGAGACTGCTTATATCTGCTTATTTTCATGCTATATGTTTTTGGGCTGCGAGAACTGCTTGACTAAGGGAGATGTGAACTAATGGCATAGGATTTTCACTAGAAATACTCCCAAGTGAATGGAAGCTTTGTTCCCCCCCCTGTGTTTGGATAATTTCCTGATGAAAAGGAACAGGCACAATAAAGCCTATTATAATTTCACATTATAAAGCCTCCTAATTGTGTACCTCTGTGAATGTCCGTCCACATATGGTGTCCGAGGTGGGACAAGAGGTGTCTTTGTAGTTAAAAAGGACCGGAGAGTTTTATGTGAAATTTTTTGTTATGCTTTTTTGCCTACAAACAAGTCTGAGAAACTTAGAAAAAAAAAAAAAAACCTCATGCAGCAGAAATCAGAATTAAAGGGACACACCACTGTACTGAAACTTACACTGCATTGAAACTTACAAAAACACAGATGGACTCTTTACCCCAATCCCAAGAGGAGAGAGACTGCTGAAGCAGCTAAAACCTTATTTGCCTATGA
>NW_027457123.1:0-177370 GCF_040206685.1 Ascaphus truei | reverse complement strand
TTTAGGAAGCCTCACACAGTAAGTACTGGGTAATCTCTCGCACACTGTGTGCACTCTCACATGCAGACGGCGGTCTCTCCCTTACCCTTGCGTGTGAGTGCTGAGGTCTCTCAAGCGACAGTCTCGTGCGGAGCAGCGCTCCCCTGTGACATTGTGACAGCCGTGACACGTGTACTGGCAGAACAGGACCTGCAGGAGAGTGGGGCGCGAGTGAGTGGGGGCGCGAGTGAGTGGGGCGCGAGTGAGTGGGGCGCGAGTGAGTGGGGCGCGAGTGAGTGGGGCGCGAGTGAGTGGGGCGCGAGGAGTGGGGCGCGAGTGAGTGGGGCGCGAGTGAGTGGGGGCGAGTGAGTGGGGCGCGAGTGAGTGGGGCGCGAGTGAGTGGGGCGCGAGTGAGTGGGGCGCGAGTGAGTGGGGCGCGAGTGAGTGGGGCGCGAGTGAGTGGGGCGCGAGTGAGTGGGGCGCGAGTGAGGGGCCCTGGACTTCCCCCCTCCACTCTCCCCCACTTCCCCCCTCCACTCTCCCCCCCTCCACTCCCCCACCACTCTCCCCCCTCCACTCTCCCCCCTCCACTCTCCCCCACTTCCCCCCTCCAATCTCCCCTGCTTCCCCCTCCAATCTCCCCACTTCCCCCTCCAATCTCCCCCACTTCCCCCACCACATCCCCCTCCACTTCCCCCACTTCCCCCTCCCCTCTCCCCCACTTCCCCCCTCCACACTCCCCCACTCCCCCACCACAACCCCCCCCACTATCCCCCCACTTCCCCCCACCACTCACCCCCACTTCCCCTCCAATCTCCCCCACTTCCCCCACCAATCTCCCCACTTCCCCCTCCAATCTCCCCCACTTCCCCCTCCAATCTCCCCCCACTTCCCCTCCAATCCAATCTCCCCCACTTCCCCCACCACTCTCCCCCACTTCCCCCTCCAATCTCCCCCACTTCCCCCTCCACTTCCCCTCTTCCCCCCTCCACTACCCCCCTCCACTCTCCCCCACTTCCCCCCTCCAATCTCCCCTACTTCCCCCTCCAATCTCCCCCACTTCCCCCTCCAATCTCCCCCACTTCCCCCTCCAATCTCCCCCACTTCCCCCTCCACTCTCCCACACCCCCCTCCACTCCTCCCCCCCCCCCCCCCCCACTCCCCCTCCAATCTCCCCCACTTCCCCCTCCAATCTCCCCCACTTCCCCCTCCACTCTCCCCCACTTCCCCCTCCACTCCCCCTCCACTCTCCCCCCACTTCCCCCCTCCAATCTCCCCCACTTCCCCTCCACTTCCCCCTCTTCCCCCCTCCACTTCCCCCCTCCACTCTCCCCACACTTCCCCCTCCACTTCCCCCTCTTCCCCCCTCCACTCTCCCCACTTCCCCCCTCCACTCTCCCCCACTTCCCCCCTCCACTCTCCCCCACTTCCCCCCCTCCACTCTCCCCCACCACTCTCCCCCACTTCCCCTCCACTCTCCCCACTTCCCCCCTCCACTCTCCCGCTCCACTCTCCCCCACTTCCCCCCTCCACTCTCCCCCACTTCCCCCCTCCACTCTTCTCACTCCCCACCCTTCTCCCTCTCACCCTCCCTCCCCTCACCCTCTCACCCTCCCTCCCCCTCCCCCTCTCACCCCCCCTCCCTCTCACCCCCTCTCACCCCCACTCACCCCCCCTCTCCCTCTCACCTCCCACACCCCCCTCTCCCTCTCACCCCCCTCTCCCCCCCCCACCACTCTCCCCCACTTCCCCCCTCCACTCTCCCCCACTTCCCCCCTCCACTCTCCCGCGCACTCTCCCCCACTTCCCCCCTCCACTCTCCCCCACTTCCCCCCTCCACTCTCCCCCACTTCCCCCCTCCACTCATCCCCCACTTCCCCCTCCACTCTCCCCCACTTCCCCCCTCCACTCTGTCTCTCTCCCACCCTTCTCCTCTCACCTCCCTCCCCCTCCCCTCTCACCTCCCTCCCCCCTCCCTCTCACCTCCTCCCCTCTCCCTCTCACCTCCCTCCCCCTCTCCCTCTCACCTCCCTCCCCCTCCCCCCTCTCACCCCCCCTCTCACCCCCCTCTCACCCCCCTCTCCTCTCACCCCCCTCACCCCCCTCTCCCTCCCCCCTCTCCCTCTCACCCCCCTCTCCCTATCCCCCACTTCCCCCTCCAATCTCCCCACTTCCCCCTCCAATCTCCCCCACTTCCCCCTCCAATCTCCCCCACTTCCCCTCCACTTCCCCCCTCCACTCTCCCCCACTTCCCCCCTCCAATCTCCCCCACTTCCCCCTCCACTTCCCCCTCTTCCCCCTCCACTTCCCCCCTCCCACTCTCCCCCACTTCCCCTCCACTTCCCCCTCTTCCCCCCCTCCACTTCCCCCTCTTCCCCCCTCCACTCTCCCCCACTTCCCCCTCCACTCTCCCCCACTTCCCCCTCCACTCTCCCCCACTTCCCCCCCTCCACTCTCCCCCACTTCCCCCTCCACTCTCCCCCACCACTCTCCCCCACTTCCCCCCCTCCACTCTCCCCACTTCCCCCCTCCACTCTCCCGCTCCACTCTCCCCCACTTCCCCCCTCCACTCTCCCCACTTCCCCCCTCCACTCTCCCCCACTTCCCCCTCCACTCTCCCCCACTTCCCCCCTCCACTCTGTCTCTCTCCCCACCCCTTCTCCCTCTCACCTCCCTCCCCCTCTCCCTCTCACCTCCCTCCCCCTCCCACCCCCCTCTCACCCCCCTCTCACCCCCCTCTCCCTCTCACCCCCCTCACCCCCCTCTCCCTCTCACCCACTTCCCCCTCCACTCTCCCCCACTTCCCCCTCCACTCTCCCGCTCCACTCTCCCCCACTTCCCCCCTCCACTCTCCCCCACTTCCCCCTCCACTCTCCCCCACTTCCCCCCTCCACTCTCCCCCACTTCCCCCCTCCACTCTCCCCACTTCCCCCCTCCACTCTGTCTCACTTCCCCCCCACTCCCACTCTGTCTCTCTCCCCACCCTTCTCCCTCTCACCTCCCTCCCCCTCTCCCTCTCACCTCCCTCCCCCTCTCACCTCCCTCCCCCTCTCCCTCTCACCTCCCTCCCCCTCTCACCCCCCTCTCCCTCTCACCCCCCTCTCCCCCTCTCACCCCCTCTCCCCCTCTCACCCCCCTCTCCTCTCCCTCACCCCCCTCCTCACCCCCCTCTCCCTCTCACCCCCCTCTCACCCCCCTCTCCCTCTCACCCCCCTCACCCTCTCACCCCCCTCACCCCCCTCTCCCTCTCACCCCCCTCTCCCCCCCCCCTCTCCCTCTCACCCCCCTCTCCCCTCTCCCTCTCACCCCCTCTCCCTCTTCCCCCCCCCTCTCCCTCTTCCCCCCCCTCTCCCTCTCACGCCCCTCTCCCTCTCACCCCCTCTCCCTCTCACCCCCCTCATCCCCTCTCCCTCTCACCCCCTCTCCCTCTCCCTCTCACCCCCCTCTCCTCTCACCCCTCTCCCTCCCCTCTCCCTCTCCCTCTCCCTCCCCTCTCCCTCTCCCTCTCACCCCCCTCTCCCTCTCACCCCCCTCTCCCTCTCACCCCCCTCTCCCTCTCACCCCCCTCCCCTCTTCCCCACACACACTCACTCCTCTCACTCCCTCTCACTCCCTCTCACTCCCTCTCACTCCCTCTCACTCCCTCTCACTCCCTCTCACTCCCTCTCACATGTCTCCTTAGCAGCATGATTCTCTCTGACAGTCTCTGGTCACGTGACTCTCTACGGGTCCCCCTTCATTAACAGTTGTTGATCACCTGACCCCACCTGCTCATTCTGATTGGCCAGTTCGTCTCTGCTGAAACTATTCCATCCACAGCTAGTGACTAGGTGGAGGGTGGAGGGGCGTGGCCTTTGCGGTGCAAGCCTCCCTTTCAAACCAGCATTTGAAGCGCCGGCGGCCATCTTGGAACTTGGCATGAAGTGTCCACAGTGCATTGTGGTATTTGTAGTCCAGATTAGTTGTGTAAGGTTAGCCTTGTACACAGTATCAACATCAAAATACTTATTATATTACACCAATTACTAGAGTAAAATGTATTTGTTAGCAGGACTATGAATATGTTTATTACATGTGTTTCTGCAGAGCTCTGAATATAAATAACAGAACCCCCAAAATACATTATAGGAATCTATATGTGCGTCGCCGCTGTGCCCCCGCACCCACCGGCGGGAGGCAGGGAGCGAGGGGTGAGGGGGCACAGCGGGAGGCAGGGAGGTCCGGGGAGTGAGTGAGGGGGACGGCACGGTGGGAGGCAGGGAGGTCCCGGGGGTGCGGGATGAGAGGGGGACGGCACGGTGGGAGGCAGGGAGGTCCGGGGGTGCGGGATGAGGGGGACAGCACAGCGGGAGGCAGGGAGGTCCGGGGAGTGAGTGAGGGAGGACGGCACGGTGGGAGGCAGGGAGGTCCGGGGGTGCGGGATGAGAGGGGACGGCACGGTGGGAGGCAGGGAGGTCCGGGGGTGCGGGATGAGAGGGGACGGCACGGTGGGAGGCAGGGAGGTCCGGGGGTGCGGGATGAGAGGGGACGGCACGGTGGGGAGGCAGGGATGTCCGGGGGTGCGGGATGAGAGGGGACGGCACGGTGGGAGGCAGGGATGTCCGGGGTGCGGGATGAGAGGGACGGCACGGTGGGAGGCAGGGAGGTCCGGGGATCGAGTGAGGGGGGACGGCAACGGTGGGAGGCAGGGAGGTCCGGGGGTGCGGGATGAGAGGGGACGGCACGGTGGGAGGCAGGGAGGTCCGGGGGTGCGGGATGAGGGGGAACGGCACAGCGGGAGGCAGGGAGGTCCGGGGGTGGCGGGATGAGAGGGGACGGCACGGTGGTGAGGCAGGGAGCGAGGGATGAGAGGGGACGGCACGGTGGGAGGCAGGGAGGTCCGGGGGTGCGGGATGAGAGGGGACGGCACGGTGGGAGGCAGGGAGGTCCGGGGGTTCGGGATGAGAGGGGACGGCACGGTGGGAGGCAGGGAGGTCCGGGGGTGCGGGATGAGAGGGACGGCACGGTGGGAGGCACGAAGGTCCGGGGATCGAGTGAGGGGGGACGGCACGGTGGGAGGCAGGGAGGTCCGGGGGTGCGGATGAGAGGGGACGGCACGGTGGGAGGCAGGGAGCGAGGGATGAGAGGGGACGGCACGGTGGGAGGCAGGGAGGTCCGGGGGTGCGGGATGAGAGGGGAACGCACGGTGGGAGGCAGGGAGCGAGGGATGAGAGGGGATGGCACGGTGGGAGGCACGAAGGTCCGGGGAGCGAGTGAGGGGGGACGGCACGGTGGGAGGCAGGGAGGTCCGGGGGTGCGGGATGAGAGGGGAATGATAAGGCGGGAGGCAGCGGGGGTGAGTAGGGATGGTACGGCGGGAGGCAGCAAGGGCCGGGGAACGCGGGAAGAGAGACGGCAACGGTATGGTGGGGGGAGGGCAGCGGGGGGGGGCCAAGGAGCGCGGGATGAGACGGGAGCGGTATGGCGGGAGGCAGTGAGGGGTGAGTGGGGACGGTACGGCGGAAGGTAGCGAGGGGTGAGTGGGGACGGTATGGCGGGAGGCAGCGAGGGGCCGCGGAGCACAGGATGAGGGGAACAGTATGGTGGGAGGCAGCGAGGGCCGGGAGCGCGGGATGAGAGGGGAACGGTACGGCGGGAGGCAGCGAGTGCCGGGGAGCGTGGGATGAGAGGGGAACGGTACGGCGGGAGGCAGCGAGTGCCGGGGAGCGTGGGATGAGAGGGGAACGGTACGGCGGGAGGCAGCGAGTGCCGGGGAGCGTGGGATGAGAGGGGAACGGTACGGCGGGAGGCAGCGAGTGCCGGGGAGCGTGGGATGAGAGGGGAACGGTATGGCGGGAGGCAACGAGGGCCGGGGAACGCGGGATGAGACGGCAACAGTATGGTGGGAGGCAGCGAGGGCCAAGGAGCGCAGGATGAGACTGGAGCGGTATGGCGGGAGGCAGTGAGGGGTGAGTGGGGACAGTAAGGCGGGAGGCAGCGAGGGCCGGGGGCACGGGATGAAAGGGGATTGGTATGGCGGGAGGCAGCAAGGGCCAGGGAGCACGGGATGAGAGGGGATTGGTATGGCGGGAGGCAGTGAGGGGTGCGTGGGGACGGTATGGCGGGAGGCAGTGAGGGGTGCGTGGGGACGGTATGGCGGGAGGCAGCGAGAGCCGGGGAGCGCGGGATGAGAGGGGATCGGTAAGGCGGAAGGCAGCGAGGGGTGAGTGGGGACGGTATGGCGGGAGGCAGCGAGGGCCGCGGAGCACAGGATGAGGGGAACGGTATGGCGGGAGGCAGCGAGGGCCGGGGAGCGCGGGATGAGAGGGGAACGGTACGGCGGGAGGCAGCGAGTGCCGGGGAGCGTGGGATGAGAGGGGAACGGTATGGCGGGAGGCAACGAGGGCCGGGGGAGCACGGGATGAGAGGGAAACGGTATGGGGGGAGGCAGGGAGGGGTGAGTGGGGACGGTATGGCGGGAGGCAGCGAGTGCCGGGGAGCGTGGGATGAGAGGGGAACGGTATGGCGGGAGGCAGCGAGGGCCGGGGAGCACAGGATGAGAGGGAAACAGTATGGTGGGAGGCAGGGAGGGGTGAGTGGGGACGGTATGGCGGGAGGCAGCGAGGGCCGGGAGCACGGGATGAGAGGGGAACGGTATGGCGAGAGGCAGTGAGGGCCAGGGAGCGCGGGATGAGAGGGGAACGGCACGGCGGGAGGCAGTGAGGGGCAGGGAGCGCGGGATGTGAGGGGTACGGTACGGTGGGAGGCAGTGAAGGGCGGGGAGCACGAGATGAGTAGGGATCGGTACGGCGGGAGGGAGCGTTTGGTGAGTGGGGACGGTACGGCGGGAGGCAGCGAGGGGCGGGGAGCACGAGATGAGTAGGGATCGGTACGGCGGGAGGGAGCGTGGGGTGAGTGGGGACGGTACGGCGGGAGGTTGGGAGGGGCGGGGTGCACGGGATGAGAGGAGATCGGTATGGCGGGAGGCTGCCAGGAGTAAGTGGGGATGGAACGGTGGGAGGCAGCAAAGACCGGGGAGCGCGGGATGAGAGGGGATCCGTATGACGGGAGGCAGAGAGGGGTGAGTAGGGACGGTACGGCGGGAGGTTGGGAGGGGCGGGAAGCAAGGGATGAGAGGGGATCGGTATGGCGGGAGGCAGTGAGGGGTGACTGGAGACGGTACAGCGTCAGGTTGGGAGGGCGGGAAGCAAGGGATGAGAGGGTATCGGTATGGCGGGAGGCAGTGAGGGCCGGGGAGTGTGGCAGTGAAGGGGTACCCAGGCCAATAATAAAGGTATTATGCCCGGGTGGGCGCCCCTGAGCCATATTGGGGAATTGTAGATTGCCAGCTCTGCAACCCAGTAATGTCATGAACACTGTAACTTCAATGTAAATGTATATATGTAAATGTATATGTATCTCCCACCAGGTATAAGGTGGCGTGAATAATGTAATTTCTAAATGCAATGTATAACCGTAGCAGTGTTTCCCTGTAAACCGTGCAAAGGAAAAATGTTTTAAAACCCAGCAGCTCACAGCATAGCAAGCGGCGTGTAGCTAACTTCTGCTAGGAAGCTCATAGTGCCGTGAGATTTGCTGCGAGCGGTGGTTGGGTAAAATCATAGAAAAGTTTATAGCGCAATTTTTATAAAGTTATATAAAAATAGATGAATGAAAGTCCCCCTATTTTATTTGTTCCAACAGTATAGGCATAAGGGGATTTTCATTCAGACGTCCGGAACAGAGGAAACAGTGAATTTGTAATCACTGTACTTTAGAAATGCTTAGCAGGAAATTCCTGCAAGGTAAGCGATGCATATTTAGCCCGGATTTCAAAGACACCCGCTGGCTTAGAGCCAAGATGTCTGAAAAAGTACGGAGTAAAAAGGCTTCGGCCGACGAAGGTGCAAGTATCCCCAACTTTGTAAATGTCCGGGCAAATGGGTCAGATGTTCGGCCAGCTCAGATAAAATGTTGGCAGGTAAGGGGGACGGGTCTGGTATGCTAAGCGACAAATGTGCGAGGTTTGCACGTGCCATTAGCAAACTAAGAAGCCCTCTGCCAGGTTTTGCAAAGTATTGGCAACTCCGGGATAGGTGGGGAATATTATTCCCACGGAGGGATTGGCTGCACGATTAAGTATAGGACTGTTTAGTGCATAAGAAACCCGGCAGCCCATCGGGAACCAGATTCACCTAAGATTCATCATGTAACAAAGATTCATCTAAGCTTCATTTTAAGACTTTATACCATCGTAACCAAAGCCAAGAGTTCGTAAGAACGAAGGGTTCCAGGACCAATACCACAGCGGCAGAACGTAGGAAGCAGCTCCGGCGAAGTAACAGCGGTTGCGAGCGGCGCCACTGACCAAAGACTGTTTCCAGCTCTTTTGCACACAACTCCCGCTCCTGGGAAATTGTGCCTAGGGACTCTATTTCCAAAGATTTCGTTTTCCGGCACAACATTTTTCGTTTGCCCCGTCCCAGTAAATGTAATATTGAGTTTAATTGTAAACTAATGTGTGTGTGTGTCTGTGTGTGTGTGTGTGTGTGTGTGTGTGTGTCTTTGTGTGTGTGTGTCTGTGTGTGTTTGTGTGTGTCTGTGTGTGTGTGTGTGTGTCTGTGTCTGTGTGTGTGTGTGTCTGTGTGTGTGTGTCTGTGTCTGTGTGTCTCTGTGTGTGTGTGTCTCTGTGTGTGTGTGTGTGTGTCTGTGTGTGTGTTCATTCTGTAAATAAATCACAATTTATTTTACCTCTTCGCTTTGCTCAATCAAAGGATCGGGTATTAAGGTGTTAAAAGTGCTGGTCTCCATGAGAGGGAGCATGGGATGAGAGGGGAATGGTATGGCGGGAGGAAGCGAGGGTCGGGGAGCATGGGATGAGAGGGGAATGGTATGGCGGGGAGGAAGCGAGGGGCGGGGAGCATGGGATGAGAGGGGAATGGTATGGCGGGGAGGTAGCGAGGGGCGGGGAGCATGGGATGAGAGGGGAATGGTATGGCGGGAGGTAGCGAGGGGCGGGGAGCATGGATGAGAGGGGAATGGTATGACGGGAGGTAGCGAGGGGCGGGGAGCATGGGATGAGAGGGGAATGGTATGGCGGGAGGTAGCGAGGGGCGGGGAGCATGGGATGAGAGGGGAATGGTATGACGGGAGGTAGCGAGGGGCGGGGAGCATGGGATGAGAGGGGAATGGTATGACGGGAGGTAGCGAGGGGCGGGGTGCATGGGATGAGAGGGGAATGGTATGGGGGAGGCAGTGTCACGGTAGCTAGTGATAGGTTATAATATACACAAAATATCTGGGTTGAATTGAACACGACTTAGATATAATAAAGATAGTTTATTCCATAGATAGGTGAACACACAAGATGATACAAATAACAGACAAAATACAGCACTTACTTAGGGGTTGGACAATGAAGCAATCAGGTACAGGATTGGCAATTCATACAGCAATCAGGCATCAAGTAGATGGTAAAATCGAAGACACTGGGCATAGGACTGACACTGGTTTATATGGGATTTCTATGGGATTTCTATGGGATTTCAGTCCTATACCCTGGCATTGAGTGCAAGTCATTGGATCATGCCCCCCAGCTAGTTGGCACATGCGTACTTCTGGCCCTTGGGGTCTCATTTCTTTTGCCCCACACAAAAGTCAGGGCGCCTACAAGTCTACCAGACCTGGATCTGGTCAGGAAACCCTTTGTCTATAAGTGTGAATTACAGCACTTACAGACCACTCAAGCCCTGCGTTTCCCGCCCTAATGTATACAGCCAGAGTGGCTGAGCCTTTGATCAGGGGGTCTGTTGTAGACAATGGGTCGCCTCCCTGAGAATTTACATTAAACAGAGCCAGTAACTTTCGCGGGCTTTTATCCCCGCTATAAAACACTGTACGGTTCTTAATACATATATATATATTAAAATAATCAGTTCGGCTGGGCCGAGCGGTGCCGAAACTTGCCAGACCCTCATGCCGGAGGAGACTCTCCATGGTGGCCAAGTTTCAGCTTGCACATAAAACCCCTCCAATTCATATAAAAAAAGCCCCAAGACACGACACACTTTATTCGAGCAAATACCCAGTATGTACCTGGCAGATACCTGGAATGCGCCGCTCCTCACCTCTGACAACTCCGTTGTGTTTGCCTTCCCAGCCTGGGTTCATGCCTGGCTGACGGGCGGCTGATCTGTTAAATGATAATGATTAGGATTTAATAGGCTGCAATGCTTCGCGTGTCTACCAGATGGCATAAATTCATGAATTGTAATGCAGTATATATATATATACTGTGCAGTATTGCAGCCAGCGGGAATAAAATGCTTCAATCCCTGCCTGGAAAATACCTCAATGCACTCGGGCAGAAAACAGTCACAAACCTCAATACACCCGGGTATACCCGAATTCGTGGGACTAGCCAAGCTCGAATAAAGTGTGTCGCCAGTGTAAGTGTGAATTACAGCACTTACAGACCACTCAAGCCCTGCGTTTCCCGCACTAATGTATACAGCCAGAGTGGCTGAGCCTTTGATCAGGGGGTCTGTTGTAGACAATGGGTCGCCTCCCTGAGAATTTACATTAAACAGAACCAGTAACTTTCGCGGGCTTTTATCCCCGCTATAAAACACTGTACGGTTCTTAATACATATACAGGCATACCCCGCTTTAAGTACACTCACTTTAAGTACACTCGCGAGTAAGTACATATCTCCCAATAGGCAAATGGCAGCTCACGCATGCGCCTGTCTGCACGTCCTGAACAGCAATACCGGCTCCCTACCTGTACCAAAGCTGTGCGCAAGCGGGGAGACTATAGAGCCTGTTACACGTGCGTTATTTACATCAGTTATGCACGTATATGACGATTGCAGTACAGTACATGCATCGATAAGTGGGAAAAGGTAGTGCTTCACTTTAAGTACATTTTCGCTTTACATACATGCTCCGGTCCCATTGCGTACGTTAATGCGGGGTATGCCTGTATATATATATTAAAATAATCAGTTCGGCTGGGCCGAGCGGTGTCGAAACTTGCCAGACCCTCATGCCGGAGGGGACTCTCCATGGTGGCCAAGTTTCAGCTAGCTGCGACCCACCGGACCGGAGATACACCATTACAGTTTAAAAGCCCTTTTGGAACACGAGGCTTTTTTCCGCCATGCAAGTCAATGGCAGAAACCCAAGCTTTGCAATTACCCTGACTCCGTTCTGTTGCCCCGAGAGGGTCGGTATGTGCCATGCAATCCTGCCGGAACTAGGACTACATGGTGGCCGAATCTCAGCCCTCTAGGTTGAACAGAACCGGAGTTATGGGTTCTAGGTTTCTGCTCATTCCGACTTAGCTGTTTTCACTCGCGGATTTTACATCCGCCATTTGAGTCAATGGCGCAACCCTCGTGGCGAGTGCGACCCTTTACTGGGGTCATTAGCTCTCGGACCCGGTGGTGGTCGATTGTGGGGGTTCCTAGGGTCTAGGGGCAAAAATAATTTTATTCTGGGGTGCCCTAGAACCTAAGTTTCCCACGACAATTGACTTTGAGCTTGACCTAGTGTGATCAAAAGCTCTTTTTCAGATATTGTATCCGCTTTTGCGGTCTGCGGTTTGGATGGCTGCCAATACCTCCACCCTGCCAAATAAATACCTCCACCCTGCCAAATAAATACCTCCACCCTGCCAAATAAATACCTCCACCCTGCCAAATAAATACCTCCACCCTGTCAAATAAATACCTCCACCCTGCCAAATAAATACCTCCACCCTGCCAAATAAATACCTCCACCCTGCCAAACAAATACCTCCACCCTGCCAAATAAATACCTCCACCCTGTCAAATAAATACCTCCACCCTGCCAAATAAATACCTCCACCCTGCCAAATAAATACCTCCACCCTGCCAAACAAATACCTCCACCCTGCCAAATAAATACCTCCACCCTGCCAAATAAATACCTCCACCCTGCCAAATAAATACCTCCACCCTGTCAAATAAATATCCCGCCCAGGCAAATAAATATCCCACCCTGTCAAATAAATACCCCTTCCCTGGCAAATAAATACCTAAACCCCCCTACCCTTTCACACACCCCCTCCCCCTCTCACCCCCCCCTCCTCCCTTCTCACACCCCCCCTTCCCCTCTCACACACCCCCCTCCCCTCTCACACACCCCCCTCCCCTCTCACACCCCCCCCTCCCCTCTCACACCCCCCCTCCCCTCTCACACTCCCCTCTCCCACCCCCTCTCCCCTCTCACACCCCCCTCTCCCCACTCACACCCCCCTCTCCCCTCTTACACCCCCCTCTCCCCTCTCACAACCCCCCTCTCCCCTCTCACACCCCCCTCTCCCCTCTCACATGTCTCCTTAGGCCCGGGCCATAGAGGGGTGGGGAGAGTGGAGGCGCGCTAACGCTGAGGCTCGCCTGCTTCAGTCAGCGCGATTGCAGGGACTTGCAGGCGAGCCAGCGTCCGCGAAGGGAGCCGGGGGGAGGTGGTTGGAGGCGGGGTAGTGACGTCGCTGGGCCAATCGCCCGCGACGCACTGACGTCAATGTCACGGCGCCGTGACGTTGACGCTGCTGTGCAGTGATTGGAGGTTTTCAGCCGACAGCGCGCTGAAAAACAGCTTGGCGCTCAGCTGAAAACTCCAAAGCCTCCGCACGCCTGCGGATGCTCGCGTGAGCCCCTCTCATGGCATCCTCATTGAGGATGCAGGGGCTCAGCGCGGAGCGTCCGCACGCCTCAGCACGGCTGGTCCATCTGTGGACGCAGCCTTAGCAGCATGATTCTCTCTGACAGTCTCTGGTCACGTGACTCTCTACGGTTCCCCTTTCATTAACAATTGTTGATCACCTGACCCCACCTGCTCATTCTGATTGGCCAGCCCGTCCCTGCTGAAACTATTCCATCCACAGCTAGTGACTAGGTGGAGGGTGGAGGGGCGTGGCCTCTGTTGTGCAAGCCTCCCTTTCAAACCAGCGTGTGAAGCGCCGGCGGCCATCTTGGAACCTTGCATGAAATGCCCACAGTGCATTGTGGTATTTGTAGTCCAGATTAGTTGTGTAAGGTTATACGTATTATATTACACCAATTACTAGAGTAAAATGTATTTGTTAGCAGGAATAGGAATATGTTTATTACATGTGTTTCTGCAGAGCTCTGAATATAAATAACAGAACCCCCAAATACATTATAGGAATCTATTGCCAGCCCCATCCTTCTGTGAATGTGCAAAGTCTTTTCTGGTCCGTTGGGGTTAATCAGATAACCCCCAGCAATCACAGTGTCCTAACGCAGAGTTCTGTCCTTGGTTCCGATGTGATAAGACTCTTTGCATTCCAGGAATGTGCTGCTGCTCTTCTCTGCTATTTAGAAGCGTGTTGTAACTCCGCTCACATGGTATAATGAAAAACAAAAGACAATGGGGATAGCCTGGGTGGGATGTATATAGGGTTTGGAAGCCTATCGCCAACATACCCACCCAATCCCCCTCGAAGGAAAGTAATCATTCCCCAATCACCTACTTGCCCACAGTTTGGAGAGTGGGCACTAGGGATTTCCTGTTCACACAGAGCATGTGCGACAACGCCACCTTGGCTACTTAGCATAGGTGCACTCCCCTCTGTACCTGGCCCCTCTCAGACTGGAAGGGGGAAACTCAGGTGTGAGTTAGCACAGATGGGTCAACAGGATTTCCTATTTAGCATCCATCTGGCCAATTCACACCCACCTTACTCTGGGTCTTTGATATATAACACTTTCAGAGACTTACAGGCGTAGGCCCAGCATGTTACCTTTGAAGCTTGCATAGGCAAGTGACCCAGCTCATAGGTGTCAAAACATTTGGTTCTTGTGCATTTTAATGACAGGAGAAGAAAAACCTCATCCTGCTTGTCTCTGTTAAAACCTGCAGCAAAAATACACTTTATTGAAAATATATGTTCCCCTTATCTCACACTTATATTTTTCATATGTGTGTGCTTGGGGTGTACTATACTGCAAGCTCATACAATCCTGCAAAATGGGGACAACAAGGGACAGAAGGAAAAATAAGACAGGTATAGTGCATGAAAAATTACCAACTTCATCCCCAATACGAAATAGGGGTAACCAGCCGAGCACACTGCCTTTATTAATGCGCTGATTACGCCCATTTTCGCCACAGCGAGGGGGGAGTATGCATGGGGTGTTCCACTGTGGGGACTGTCTCCAGCCACGCTGGAGCCTGCGGTGGATGGAGGCGCTCGAACGAGAAGCATGATGCCTGAGACATCCCAAAAGCCTGTCCTGTTATCCCCACACCATCGTGGATCCTCAGATCTCCTGCAGCCTACATTTACAATGCACCAAAAACCACACCTGCTAGCCAGCCATTCTCCCAGAGCGGGTGAGGGGGAAGCAGCGCTACAAATGGAGGCGCTGCTGAGATGCAGCAACAGGGCAGGCTTTTAGTGCAGTGCAGCAGTGAGGAAGGGGGGAATCTCTCTCTGAGACGTCCTTCACGATCATCTCTTGACACTGACCACTGCACTCAGACATCTCCATGGCATCTCCCCGGCATCTCCCCGGCATTTCCTTGGCATCTCCCCGGTATCTCCCTGGCATCCAGCTTCACTTTGGACACTTTGTTCTTGGCACAGCACGGAGAACAGCAGCAATCACACATTTACTATGGACAGCTCCAGCCAGCAGTGACAGGGACTATTGCCGTAACATATGCAGGACTACAGCATGTTGTAACCCCTTCCCTCACACTGACACACTGATATGCATCAGTGTAAGGACACATACTCTGAGCTTAGGTCCTTGTGTGATATGGTTTGCCTTTCATATTGAGACATGGCAGCAGTGGGGTTAACACTTTTTCTGTATCTCATTAGTCATTAGATGGGACAGCTCTATTCCTGAGGGAGGGTGGGACAGCTCTATTCTTGAGGGAGGGTGCGGTGGAACAGCTCTATTCCTGATGGAGGGTGCGGTGGGACCACTCTATTCCTGAGAGAGGGGGAGGTGGGACAGCTCTATTCCTGAGGGAGGGTGCGGTGGGACAGCTCTATTCCTGAGGGAGGGTTGGACAGCTCTATTCCTGAGGGAGGTTGCGGTGGGACAGCTCTATTCCTGAGGGAGGGTGGGACAGCTCTATTCCTGAGGGAGGGTGGGACAGCTCTATTCCTGAGGGAGGGTGCGGTGGGACAGCTCTATTCCTGAGGGAGGGTGCGGTGGGACAGCTCTATTCCTGAGGGAGGGTGCGGTGGGACAGCTCTATTCTTGAGGGAGGGTGTGGTGGGACAGCTCTATTCCTGAGGGAGGGTGCGGTGGGACAGCTCTATTCCTGAGGGAGGGTGTGGTAGGACAGCTCTATTCCTGAGGGAGGGTGGGACAGCTCTATTCCTGAGAGAGGGTGCAGTGGGACAGGTCTATTCCTGAGGGAGGGTGCGGTGGTACAGCTCTATTCCTGAGGGAGGGGGCGGGTGGGACAGCTCTATTCCTGAGGGAGGGTGCGGGGGACAGCTCTATTCCGGAGGGAGGGTGCGGTGGGACAGCTCTATTCCTGAGGGAGGGTGCGATGGCACAGCTCTATTCCTGAGGGAGGGTGTGACAGCGCTATTCCTGAGGGAGGGTGCGGTGGGACAGCTCTATTCCTGAGGGAGGGTGCGGTGGGACAGCTCTATTCCTGAGGGAGGGTGCGGTGGGAAAGCTCTATTCCTGAGGGAGGGTGGGGTGGGACAGCCCTATTCCTGAGGGAGGGTGCGGTGGGACAGCTCTATTCCTGAGGGAGGGTGCGGTGGGACAGCTCTATTCCTGAGGGAGGGTGCGGTGGGACAGCTCTATTCCTGAGGGAGGGTGCGGTGGGACAGCTCAATACCTGAGGGAGGGTGCGGTGGGACAGCTCTATTCCTGAGGGAGGGTGCGGTAGGACAGCTCTTTTCCTGAGGGAGGGTGGGACAGCTCTATTCCTGAGAGAGGTTGCTGTGGGACAGCTCTATTCCTGAGGGAGAGTGCGGTGGGACAGCTCTAATCCTGAGGGAGGGTGCGGTGGGACAGCTCTATTCCTGAGGGAGGGGGGCGGGACAGCTCTATTCCTGAGGGAGGCTTCGGTGGGATAGCTCTATTCCTGAGGGAGGGTGCGGTGGGACAGCTCTATTCCTGAGGGAGGGTGCGGTGGGACAGGTCTATTCCTGAGAGAGGGTGCGGTGGGACAGCTCTATTCCTGAGGGAGGGTGCGGTGGGACAGGTCTATTCCTGAGGGAGGGTGCGGTGGGACAGCTCTATTCCTGAGGGAGGGTGCGGTGGCACAGCTCTATTCCTGAGGGAGGGTGGGACAGCGCTATTCCTGAGGGAGGGTGCGGTGGCACAGCTCTATTCCTGAGGGAGGGTGGGACAGCGCTATTCCTGAGGGAGGGTGGGGTGGGACAGCTCTATTCCTGAGGGAGGGTGCGGTGGGACAGCTCTATTTCTGAGGGAGAGTGCAGTGGGACAGCTCTATACCTGAGGGAGGGTGGGACAGCTCTATTCCTGAGGGAGGGTGTGGTGGGACAGCTCTATTCCTGAGGGAGGGTGCAGTGGGACAGCTCTATTCCTGAGGGAGGGTGCGTTGAGACAGCTCTATTCCTGAGGGAGGGGGTGGGTGGGACAGCTCTATTCCTGAGGGAGAGTGCAGTGGGACAGCTCTATTCCTGAGGGAGAGTGCAGTGGGACAGCTCTATTCCTGAGGGAGGGTGGGACAGCTCTATTCCTGAGTGAGGGTGGGACAGCTCTATTCTTGAGGGAGGGTGCGGTGGGACAGCTCTATTCCTGAGGGAGGGTGCGGTGGGACAGCTCTATTCCTGAGGGAGGGTGCGGTGGGACAGCTCTATTCCTGAGGAAGGGGGCGGTGGGACAGCTCTATTCCTGAGGGAGGGGTGCGGTGGGACAGCTCTATTCCTGAGGGAGGGTGCGGTGGCACAGCTCTATTCCTGAGGGAGAGTGGGACAGCTCTATTCCATAGGGAGGGTGCGGTGGCACAGCTCTATTCCTGAGGGAGGGTGGGACAGCGCTATTCCTGAGGGAGGGTGGGGTGGGGCAGCTCTATTGCTGAGGGAGGGTGCGGTGGGACAGCTCCATTCTTGAGGGAGAGTGCAGTGGGACAGCTCTATTCTGAGGGAGGGTGCGGTGGGACAGCTCTATACCTGAGGGAGGGTGCGGTGGGACAGCTCTATTCCTGAGGGAGGGGGCGGTGGGACAGCTCTATTCCTGAGGGAGGGTGCGGTGGGACAGCTCTATTCCTGAGGAAGGGTGCGGTGAGACAGCCCTATTCCTGAGGGAGGGGGCAGTGGGACAGCTCTATTCCTGAGGGAGGGGGCGGTGGGACAGCTCTATTCCTGAGGGAGGGGGCAGTGGGACAGCCCTATTCCTGAGGGAGGGGGCGGTGGAACAGCTCTATTCCTGAAAGAGGGGGCGGTGGGACAGCCCTACTCCTGAGGGAGGGTGCGGTGGGACAGCTCTATTCCTGAGGGAGGGGGCGGTGGGACAGCTCTATTCCTGAGGGAGGGTTGGGTGGGCCAGCTCTATTCCTGAGGGAGGGGGCGGTGGGACAGCTCTATTCCTGAGGGAGGGGTCGGTGGGACAGCTCTATTCCTGAGGGAGGGGGCGGTGGGACAGCTCTATTCCTGAGGGAGGGGGCAGTGGGACAGCTCTATTCCTGAGGGAGGAGGAGGTGGGACAGCCCTATTCCTGAGGGAGGGGGCGGTGGGACAGCTCCATTCCTGAGGGAGGGTGGGACAGCTCTATTCCTGAGGGAGGGTGCAGTGGGACAGCTATATTCCTGAGGGAGGGTGAGGTGGGCTCAGCTCTATTCCTGAGGGAGGGGGCGGTGGGACAGCTCCATTCCTGAGGGAGGGTGGCACAGCTCTATTCCTGAGGGAGGGTGCGGTGGGACAGCTCTATTCCTGAGGGAGGGTGGGGTGGGACAGCTCTATTCCTGAGGGAGGGTGGGGCTGGACAGCTCTATTCCAGAGGGAGGGGGGAGTGGGACAGCCCTATTCCTGAGGGAGGGGGCGGTGGGACAGCTCTATTCCTGAGAGAGGGGGCGGTGGGACAGCTCTATTATTGAGGGAGGGGGCGGTGGGACAGCCCTATTCCTGAGGGAGGGGGCGGTGGGACAGCTCTATTCCTGAGAGAGGGGGCGGTGGGATAGCTCTATTCCTGAGGGAGGGTGGGGTGGGACAGCTCTATTCCTGAGGGAGGGGGCAGTGGGATAGCACTATTCCTGAGGGAGGGTGGGGTGGGACAGCTCTATTCCTGAGGGAGGGGGCGTTGGGACAGCTCCATTCCTGAGGGAGGGTGGGAAAGCTCTATTCCTGAGGGAGGGTGCGGTGGGACAGCTCTATTCCTGAGGGAGGGTGGGACAGCTCTATTCCTGAGTGAGGGTGGGACAGCTCTATTCTTGAGGGAGGGTGCGGTGGGACAGCTCTATTCCTGAGGGAGGGTGCGGTGGGACAGCTCTATTCCTGAGGGAGGGTGCGGTGGGACAGCTCTATTCCTGAGGAAGGGGGCGGTGGGACAGCTCTATTCCTGAGGGAGGGTGCGGTGGGACAGCTCTATTCCTGAGGGAGGGTGCGGTGGCACAGCTCTATTCCTGAGGGAGAGTGGGACAGCTCTATTCCATAGGGAGGGTGCGGTGGCACAGCTCTATTCCTGAGGGAGGGTGGGACAGCGCTATTCCTGAGGGAGGGTGGGGTGGGGCAGCTCTATTCCTGAGGGAGGGGGCGGTGGGAGAGATCTATTCCTGAGGGAGGGGGAGGTGGGACAGCTCTATTCCTGAGGGAGGGGCAGTGGGACAGCCCTATTCCTGAGGGAGGGGGCAGTGGGACAGCCCTATTCCTGAGGGAGGGGGCGGTGGGAGAGCTCTATTCCTGAGGGAGTGGGCAGTGGGACAGCCCTATTCCTGAGGGAGGGGGCGGTGGGAGAGCTCTATTCCTGAGGGAGGGGGCGGTGGGACAGCTCTATTCCTGAGGGAGGGTGGGACAGCTCTATTCCTGAGGGAGGGTGGGACAGCTCTATTCCTGATGGAGGGTGGGACAGCTCTATTCCTGAGGGAGGGTGCACTGGGACAGCTCTATTTCTGAGGGAGGGTGCGGTGGGACAGCTCTATTCCTGAGGGAGGCTGCGGTGGGACAGCTCTATTCCTGAGGGAGGGTGCGGTGGGACAGCTCTATTACTCAGGGAGGCTGCGGTGGGACAGCTCTATTCCTGAGGGAGGCTGCGGTGGGACAGCTCTATTCCTGAGGGAGGCTGCGGTGGGACAGCTCTATTCCTGAGGGAGGGTACGGTGGGACAGCTCTATTCCTGAGGGAGGGTGCGGTGGGACAGCTCTATTCCTGAGAGAGGGTGCGGTGGGACAGCTCAATTCCTGAGGGAGGGGGCAGTGGGACAGCTCTATTCCTGAGGGAGGGGGCGGTGGGACAGCTCTATTCCTGAGGGAGGGGGCAGTGGGACAGCCCTATTCCTGAGGGAGGGGGCGGTGGAACAGCTCTATTCCTGAGGGAGGGGGCGGTGGGACAGCCCTATTCCTGAGGGAGGGTGCGGTGGGACAGCTCTATTCCTGAGGGAGGGGGCGGTGGGACAGCTCTATTCCTGAGGGAGGGTTGGGTGGGCCAGCTCTATTCCTGAGGGAGGGGGCGGTGGGACAGCTCTATTCCTGAGGGAGGGGTCGGTGGGACAGCTCTATTCCTGAGGGAGGGGGCGGTGGAACAGCTCTATTCCTGAGGGAGGGGGCGGTGGGACAGCCCTATTCCTGAGGGAGGGTGCAGTGGGACAGCTCTATTCCTGAGGGAGGGGGCGGTGGGACAGCTCTATTCCTGAGGGAGGGTTGGGTGGGCCAGCTCTATTCCTGAGGGAGGGGGCGGTGGGACAGCTCTATTCCTGAGGGAGGGGTCGGTGGGACAGCTCTATTCTTGAGGGAGGGGACGGTGGGACAGCTCTATTCCTGAGGGAGGGGGCAGTGGGACAGCTCTATTCCTGAGGGAGGAGGAGGTGGGACAGCCCTATTCCTGAGGGAGGGGGCGGTGGGACAGCTCCATTCCTGAGGGAGGGTGGGACAGCTCTATTCCTGAGGGAGGGTGCAGTGGGACAGCTATATTCCTGAGGGAGGGTGAGGTGGGCTCAGCTCTATTCCTGAGGGAGGGGGCGGTGGGACAGCTCCATTCCTGAGGGAGGGTGGCACAGCTCTATTCCTGAGGGAGGGTGCGGTGGGACAGCTCTATTCCTGAGGGAGGGTGGGGTGGGACAGCTCTATTCCTGAGGGAGGGTGGGGCTGGACAGCTCTATTCCAGAGGGAGGGGGGAGTGGGACAGCCCTATTCCTGAGGGAGGGGGCGGTGGGACAGCTCTATTCCTGAGAGAGGGGGCGGTGGGACAGCTCTATTCTTGAGGGAGGGGGCGGTGGGACAGCCCTATTCCTGAGGGAGGGGGCGGTGGGACAGCTCTATTCCTGAGAGAGGGGGCGGTGGGAAAGCTCTATTCCTGAGGGAGGGTGGGGTGGGACAGCTCTATTCCTGAGGGAGGGGGCAGTGGGATAGCACTATTCCTGAGGGAGGGTGGGGTGGGACAGCTCTATTCCTGAGGGAGGGGGCGTTGGGACAGCTCCATTCCTGAGGGAGGGTGGGAAAGCTCTATTCCTGAGGGAGGGTGCGGTGGGACAGCTCTATTCCTAAGGGAGGGGGCGGTGGGACAGCTCTATTCCTGAGGGAGGGTGGGGTGGGACAGCTCTATTCCAGAGGGAGGGGGGAGTGGGACAGCCCTATTCCTGAGGGAGGGGGCGGTGGGAAAGCTCTATTCCTGAGAGAGGGGGCGGTGGGACAGCCCTATTCCTGAGGGAGGGGGCAGTGGGACAGCTCTATTCCTGAAGGAGGGGGCGGTGGGACAGCTCTATTCCTGAGGAAAATTGCGGTGGGACAGCTCTATTCCTGAGGGAGGGGGAGGTGGGACAGCTCCATTCCTGAGGTAGGGTGGGTTGGGACAGCTCTATTCCTGAGGGAGGCTGCGGTGGGACAGCTCCATTCCTGAGGGAGGGTGGGCCAGCCCTATTCCTGAGGGAGGGGGCGGTGGGACAGCTCTATTCCTGAGGGAGGGTGCGGGGGGACAGCTTTATTCCTGAGGGAGAGTCGGTTGAGACAGCTCTATTCCTGAGGGAGGCTGCGGTGGGACAGCTCTATTCCTCGGGGAGGGTGGGGTGGGACAGTTCTATTCCTGAGGGAGGGTGGGACAGCTCTATTCCTGAGGGAGGGGGCGGTGGGACAGCTCTATTCCTGAGGGAGGGGGGCGGTGGGACAGCTCTATTCCTGAGGGAGGGTGCGGTGGGACAGCTCTATTCCTGAGGGAGGGGGCGGTGGGACAGCTCTATTCCTGAGGGAGGGGGCGGTGGGACAGCTCTCTTCCTGAGGGAGGGGGCAGTGGGACAGCCCTATTCCTGAGGCAGGGTGCGGTGGGACAGCTCTATTCCTGAGGGAGGGGGCAGTGGGACAGTTCTATTCCTGAGGGAGAGTGCGGTGGGACAGCTCTATTCCTGAGTGAAGGTGCAGTGGGACAGCTCTATTCCTGAGGGAGGGTGCGGTGGGACAGCTCTATTCCTGAGGGACGGGGCAGTGGGACAGCCCTATTCCTGAGGGATGGGGCGGTGGGACAGCTCTATTCCTGAGGGAGGGGGCGGTGGGACAGCCCTATTCCTGAGGGAGGGGGCGGTGGGACAGCTCTATTCCTGAGGGAGGGGTCGGTGGGACAGCTCTATTCCTGAGGGAGGGGGTGGTTGGACAGCTCTATTCCTGAGGGAGGGGGCGGTGGGACAGCACTATTCCTGAGGAAGGGGCCGGTGGGACAGCTCTATTCCTGAGGGAGGGTGCGGTGGGACAGCTTTATTCCTGAGGGAGGGTGCGGTGGCACAGCTCTATTCCTGAGGGAGGGTGGGACAGCTCTATTCCATAGGGTGGGTGCGGTGGCACAGCTCTATTCCTGAGGGAGGGTGGGACAGCGCTATTCCTGAGGGAGGGTTGGGTGGAACAGCTCTATTCATGAGGGAGGGGGCGGTGGGACAGCTCTATTCCTGAGGGAGGGGGCGGTGGGACAGCTCTCTTCCTGAGGGAGGGGGCAGTGGGACAGCCCTATTCCTGAGGGAGGGGGCGGTGGGACAGCTCTATTCCTGAGGGAGGGGGCAGTGGGACAGTTCTATTCCTGAGGGAGGGGGCGGTGGGACAGCTCTATTCCTGAGGGAGGGGGTGGTTGGACAGCTCTATTCCTGAGGGAGGGGGCGGTGGGACAGCTCTATTCCTGAGGGAGGGTGGGGTGGGGCAGCTCTATTGCTGAGGGAGGGTGCGGTGGGACAGCTCCATTCTTGAGGGAAAGTGCAGTGGGACAGCTCTATTCCTGAGGGAGGGTGCAGTGGGACAGCTCTATACCTGAGGGAGGGTGCGGTGGGACAGCTCTATTCCTGAGGGAGGGGGCGGTGGGACAGCTCTATTCCTGAGGGAGGGTGCGGTGGGACAGCTCTATTCCTGAGGAAGGGTGCAGTGAGACAGCCCTATTCCTGAGGGAGGGTGCAGTGGGACAGCTCTATTCCTGAGGGGGGGTGCGGTGGCACAGCTCTATTGCTGAGGGAGGGTGCAGTGGGACAGCTCTATTCCTGAGGGAGGGGGCGGTGGGACAGCTCTATTCCTGAGGGAGGGGGCGGTGGGACAGCTCTATTCCTGAGGGACGGGGCAGTGGGACAGCCCTATTCCTGAGGGATGGGGCGGTGGGACAGCTCTATTCCTGAGGGAGGGGGCGGTGGGACAGCCCTATTCCTGAGGGAGGGGGCGGTGGGACAGCTCTATTCCTGAGGGAGGGGTCGGTGGGACAGCTCTATTCCTGAGGGAGGGGGTGGTTGGACAGCTCTATTCCTGAGGGAGGGGGCGGTGGGACAGCACTATTCCTGAGGAAGGGGCCGGTGGGACAGCTCTATTCCTGAGGGAGGGTGCGGTGGGACAGCTTTATTCCTGAGGGAGGGTGCGGTGGCACAGCTCTATTCCTGAGGGAGGGTGGGACAGCTCTATTCCATAGGGTGGGTGCGGTGGCACAGCTCTATTCCTGAGGGAGGGTGGGACAGCGCTATTCCTGAGGGAGGGTTGGGTGGAACAGCTCTATTCATGAGGGAGGGGGCGGTGGGACAGCTCTATTCCTGAGGGAGGGGGCGGTGGGACAGCTCTCTTCCTGAGGGAGGGGGCAGTGGGACAGCCCTATTCCTGAGGGAGGGGGCGGTGGGACAGCTCTATTCCTGAGGGAGGGGGCAGTGGGACAGTTCTATTCCTGAGGGAGGGGGCGGTGGGACAGCTCTATTCCTGAGGGAGGGGGTGGTTGGACAGCTCTATTCCTGAGGGAGGGGGCGGTGGGACAGCTCTATTCCTGAGGGAGGGTGGGGTGGGGCAGCTCTATTGCTGAGGGAGGGTGCGGTGGGACAGCTCCATTCTTGAGGGAAAGTGCAGTGGGACAGCTCTATTCCTGAGGGAGGGTGCAGTGGGACAGCTCTATACCTGAGGGAGGGTGCGGTGGGACAGCTCTATTCCTGAGGGAGGGGGCGGTGGGACAGCTCTATTCCTGAGGGAGGGTGCGGTGGGACAGCTCTATTCCTGAGGAAGGGTGCAGTGAGACAGCCCTATTCCTGAGGGAGGGTGCAGTGGGACAGCTCTATTCCTGAGGGGGGGTGCGGTGGCACAGCTCTATTGCTGAGGGAGGGTGCAGTGGGACAGCTCTATTCCTGAGGGAGGGTGCGGTGGGACAGCTCTATTCCTGAGTGAGGGTGCGGTGGGACAGCTCTATTCCTGAGGGAGGGGGCGGTGGGACAGCTCTATTCCTGAGGGAGGGGGCGGTGGGACAGCTCTATTCCTGAGGGAGGGGGCGGTGGGACAGCTCTATTCCTGAGGGAGGGGGCGGTGGGACAGCTCTATTCCTAAGGGAGGGGGCGGTGTGACAGCTCTATTCCTGAGGGAGGGTGTGACAGCTCTATTCCTGAGGGAGGGGGCGGTGGGACAGCCCTATTCCTGAGGGAGGGTGCGGTGGGACAGCTCTATTCCTGAGGGAGGGGGCGGTGGGACAGCTCTATTCCTGAGGGAGGGTTGGGTGGGCCAGCTCTATTCCTGAGGGAGGGGGCGGTGGGACAGCTCTATTCCTGAGGGAGGGTGGGGTGGGGCAGCTCTATTCCTGAGGGAGGGGGAGGTGGGACAGCTCTATTCCTGAGGGAGGGTGGGGTGGGGCAGCTCTATTCCTGAGGGAGGGGGAGGTGGGACAGCTCCATTCCTGAGGGAGGGTGGGTTGGGACAGCTCTATTCCTGAGGGAAATTGTGTATAAACTTATCAAAATGTGGCGCTCAGTGTATATGGTTTAAATCAACATCAAATAAACCCACAGTGTTAAAATAGATAAGAAAATAAACAGTGATACTTATACAACCACGTGTATTCAATGCTGCTGTGACTTGATGCAGGACTGCTCTTTCAATCCTCGTAGGCAAGTGAAGGGTGAAAATCATCAAGAAGCGCAAATCATGTGGAAAATAAAGAAAGACAACAAACTTATGGTGCAGTATTGTGTGAACTTTGTGTGATAAATGGCTGTGGTTAGGTGCTCAGAATACTCACAAACGTGAGAAGTACGCAGGCATATAAAGGTATCTTTAACCCATGGGATGAGGCCAATTAGTAGGATGGGAACCGCACTGCTAATCAGGTATACTGTAGCGCTCTGGTACACTTGCGTCCCCTTAGAAATAAAATGAACCGGACATAGTGCAGACTGTACATAGAATATTTATAAAAACAAGCAAAATCCAATCAACTCACATGGTGATGGAAAGAAACAAGCGTGTAGATCACAAAGTGGATCTCTGCAAGACCGGGAGAGTGGTATCTCTGCTTTTCCTCTGTTCAGCTATGCGTGTCACGGATGCGTCTCACCGAGGACCGGAAGTGACGTCATCCGCTCTCAGAGGCTCCGGTTTCGTCTCAGGGCATCACTCTACGCGTTTCACCTTGTAGGTTTCTTCAGGAGTGATTTTCCATAGTGTATGAGCAACTTATATACTCTAATCTCTACTCTCATAGGTGGGGAGTGAATTGGATAATTGAACACATGCTGCTGATATAGACAATTACTACATCTAGGTCAAAGCAATCAGTATATCTACATAGATGCAGGTGATACAGGTTAAAACATTTAATATATGAGTACTTAATTAAAAACATGTTTACACATAAGATAAAAAATGGCATTTAATAGCCATTGGTGGATAGCCTAAGCTATAGGCAAAATTAAATCTGTTGCATCTGACATATGCACAGACCCAAAAATCCTAAGGATATGATGACATTTACTGCTGCGGCACAGTTTATTCGAGCATTTGCCCGTTCTGTGCCGCAGCAGTAGCCTGGCGCGCGCCCGAGAGTGACGGGCGCGCGCCGAAGCAGTGGAAGAGCGCCCTCCGATCGGGGCGCTCTCCCTACCGCTGCCGGGTCCGCCGGGTCCCCCGGAACCCCCTGCCGCTGTCCCGCGATCGCGGGACACCAGGGCTCCCTCGGGGAGCCCCTGGACGCGCGTGCAGGGGGCGCACGCTCCCGAAGACGCGTGACCGCGCGTCTATGACGCGCGGCACGCCGAGGGGCGGCCACTAGCAAGCCGGGAAATCTCCCGGCTTGCGGATCTGGCCGCAGTGTAATAAACTGTGTCGCCAGTGTATTACTATCCCTAAAAAAGCTAAAATAAATAAAATACATAAAATATAATGACGCAAATTAAGTAGAAGGAACAAAATCTAATGGAAAGAACAAAGATGAAACATAATTAGTGGATGTGACAAAAACCATAGTAATAATGATGTTTATATATGTTATAAAAATGGTTTAAGATCAAAATCCAAATTTAAACCTGAGGGTGCCAATGTATTTAGCTCAAACATCCAAAATGATTCCCTTTTAAGAAGGGCTGTATTCCTATTACCACCTCTCCAATGGGGCATAACTTGCTCAATCGCTTTGAATGTTAACCCTTTAGGGTCTGAGTTGTGCATCAATAAAAAGTGATTAGAAACACTGTGTGTTGTTACTTTTCTTTTAATGTTGCTAATGTGTTCTAATATTCTGGTTCTAAGGGGGCGGATAGTTTTACCAATATACTGTAGCCCACGTGTGCATTCAATAAGATAAATGACAAAATTTGATCTACAATTCAAATGTTGTTGAATGTTATATTTTTTATGTGTCACATGTGATTGAAAACGATTGATATCCTTAGAACTGAATTTACATGAAGTGCACATTCTACAGGTATAAAATCCCTTAGGAGGATCTAGCCAACCGGAGCGAGTATGTACAGGACCCTTTCTAAGGGCACTGGGGGCTACAATGCTTTTAATATTGGGAGCTTTTTTATACACCATTTTAACTCTTTCAGGTAAGTGTTGTCCTAGAATAGGGTCATTTTTTAAAACAGACCAATGGGAATTCAGAATGTTGTTAATCTTATATGCATCCCTATTGTTCTGCGTAATGAATGGTACATGTATTACATCACTTGGTGCATTTTTGGCTGCGGGGATAAGCATGGTTTCCCTTGGTGTATTTGTTGCCCTAAACCAAGCTTTTTTGACTACATCATCCTTGTATTTTCTCTCAGCAAACTTCTTGGTCAATACCATAGATTGTTCTTTGAATATTGTATTATCAGAACAATTTCTTTTAATTCTACGGTATTGTCCGTAGGGTATGTTTGCAATCCACTTGTTTAAATGACAGCTGGATTGCAAAATGTAATTATTTGCATCAACTTCTTTAAAGAAGTTTTTTGTTTTGATGCTATTACCCTCCAGATATATGGTAAGATCCAAGAAGTTTATACTAGAGGAACTTATGGAAGAAGTGAATTTAATATTCAATTCATTATTGTTGAGGTACAGGAGGAATAGATCCAAGTCCTCTGATGTACCCTTCCATATAAAGATGATGTCATCTATATAGCGCCGCCATGTGACCAGATTTGCGTCCAGACCTATCCAAGACCATATGTAGTGATCTTCCCACATGGCCATCAACAGATTGGCATAGCTGGGCGCAAATTTGGTCCCCATGGCGGTCCCACACAGCTGTAAATAGAACTCTTCACAAAACCAGAAAAAGTTTTTCTTCAGGACAAATTCGATACAAGTTATCAAAAAATCAATTTGAACTTTTGGTATGTTACCTTCCTGTTCTAGAAAATACTTAACAGCTCTACATCCATCTTTGTGTCTAATAGATGTGTATAGTGCTGTAACATCAGTTGTGACCAATAGGTAGTGTTCTTGCCATTGGATATCTCTAAGAGCTAGAATTACATCTGTTGTATCCTTTAAATAGGATTTTTGCTTCTTAACAATATTCTGTAGAAAGCTATCCAAATATTCCGATACATTGGCTGTCAGAGACCCTATACTGGAGATAATTGGTCTCCCAGGTGGATGTGTAGAATTCTTATGAATTTTTGGTAAGAATAGAGCTAGAGGTAAAGATACCTTTATATGCCTGCGTACTTCTCACGTTTGTGAGTATTCTGAGCACCTAACCACAGCCATTTATCACACAAAGTTCACACAATACTGCACCATAAGTTTGTTGTCTTTCTTTATTTTCCACATGATTTGCGCTTCTTGATGATTTTCACCCTTCACTATTCCTGAGGGAGGCTGCGGTGGGACAGCTCCATTCCTGAGGGAGGGTGGGACAGCCCTATTCCTGAGGGAGGGGGCGGTGGGACAGCTCTATTCCTGAGGGAGGGGGCGGTGGGACAGCTCTATTCCTGAGGGAGGGTGCGGTGGGACAGCTCTATTCCTGAGGGAGGGGGCGGTGGGACAGCTCTATTCCTGAGGGAGGGTGCGGTGGGACAGCTCTATTCCTGAGGGAGGGGGTGATGGGACAGCTCTATTCCTGAGGGAGGGTGCGGTGGGACAGCTCTATTCCTGAGCGAGGGTGGGACAGCTCTATTCCTGAGGGAGGGGGCGGTGGGACGGCTCTATTCCTGAGGGAGGGTGCGGTGGGACAGCTCTATTCCTGAGGGAGGGGGCGGTGGGACAGCTCTATTCCTGAGGGAGGATGCGGTGGGACAGCTCTATTCCTGAGGGAGGGGGCGGTGGGACAGCCCTATTCCTGAGGGAGGGGGCGGTGGGACAGCGCTATTCCTGAGGGAGGGTGCGGTGGGACAGCTCTATTCCTGAGGGAGGGGGCGGTGGGACAGCTCTATTCCTGAGGGAGGGTGCGGTGGGACAGCACTATTCCTGAGGGAGGGTGCGGTGGGACAGCTCTATTCCTGAGTGAGGGTGCGGTGGGACAGCTCTATTCCTGAGGGAGGGGGTGGTTGGACAGCTCTATTCCTGAGGGAGGGTGCGGTGGGACAGCTCTATTCCTGAGGGAGGGGGCGGTGGGACAGCTCTATTCCTGAGGGAAGGTGCGGTGGGACAGCTCTTTTCCTGAGGGAGGGTGGGACAGCTCTATTCCTGGGGGAGGGGGCGGTGGGACGGCTCTATTCCTGAGGGAGGGTGCGGTGGGACAGCTCTATTCCTGAGGGAGGGGGCGGTGGGACAGCTCTATTCCTGAGGGAGGGTGCGGTGGGACAGCACTATTCCTGAGGGAGGGTGCGGTGGGACAGCTCTATTCCTGAGTGAGGGTGCGGTGGGACAGCTCTATTCCTGAGGGAGGGGGCGGTTGGACAGCTCTATTCCTGAGGGAAGGTGCGGTGGGACAGCTCTTTTCCTGAGGGAGGGTGGGACAGCTCTATTCCTGGGGGAGGGGGCGGTGGGACGGCTCTATTCCTGAGGGAGGGTGCGGTGGGACAGCTCTATTCCTGAGGGAGGGGGCGGTGGGACAGCTCTATTCATGAGGGAGGGTGCGGTGGGACAGCTCTATTCCTGAGGAAGGGGGCGGTGGGACAGCTCTATTCCTGAGGGAGGGTGCGGTGGGACAGCTCTAATCCTGAGGGAGGGGGTGGTGGGACAGCACTATTCCTGAGGGAGGGTGCGGTGGGACAGCTCTATTCCTGAGTGAGGGTGCGGTGGGACGGCTCTATTCCTGAGGGAGGATGCGGTGGGACAGCTCTATTCCTGAGGGAGGGGGCGGTGGGACAGCTCTATTCCTGAGGGAGGGGCGGTGGGACAGCTCTATTCCTGAGGGAGGGTGGGACAGCTCTATTCCTGAGGGAGGGGGCGGTGGGACAGCTCTATTCCTGAGGGAGGGGGCGGTGGGACAGCTCTATTCCTGAGGGAGGGTGCGGTGGGACAGCTCTATTCCTGAGGGAGGGTGGGACAGCCCTATTCCTGAGGGAGGGGGCGGTGGGACAGCTCTATTCCTGAGGGAGGGGGCGGTGGGACAGCTCTATTCCTGAGGAAGGGGGCGGTGGGACAGCTCTATTCCTGAGGGAGGGGGCGGTGGGACAGCTCTATTCCTGATGGAGGGGGCGGTGGGACAGCTCTATTCCTGAGGGAGGGTGCGGTGGGACAGCTCTATTCCTGAGGGAGGGTGCGGTGGGACGGCTCTATTCCTGAGGGAGGGGGCGGTGGGACAGCTCTATTCCTGAGGGAGGGGCGGTGGGACAGCTCTATTCCTGAGGGAGGGTGGGACAGCTCTATTCCTGAGGGAGGGGGCGGTGGGACAGCTCTATTCCTGAGGGAGGGGGCGGTGGGACAGCTCTATTCCTGAGGGAGGGTGCGGTGGGACAGCTCTATTCCTGAGGGAGGGTGGGACAGCCCTATTCCTGAGGGAGGGGGCGGTGGGACAGCTCTATTCCTGAGGGAGGGTGGGACAGCCCTATTCCTGAGGGAGGGGGCGGTGGGACAGCGCTATTCCTGAGGGAGGGTGCGTTGGGACAGCTCTATTCCTGAGGGAGGGGGCGGTGGGACAGCTCTATTCCTGAGGGAGGGTGCAGTGGGACAGCTCTATTCCTGATGGAGGGTGGGACAGCTCTATTCCTGAGGGAGGGGGAGGTGGGACAGCTTTATTCCTGAGGGAGGGTGGGACAGCCCTATTCCTGAGGGAGGGGGCGGTGGGACAGCGCTATTCCTGAGGGAGGGTGCGTTGGGACAGCTCTATTCCTGAGGGAGGGGGTGGTGGGACAGCTCTATTCCTGAGGGAGGGGGCGGTGGGACAGCTCTATTCCTGAGGGAGTGTGCGGTGGGACAGCACTATTCCTGAGGGAGGGTGCGGTGGGACAGCTCTATTCCTGAGGGAGGGGGCGGTGGGACAGCTCTATTCCTGAGAGAGGGGGCAGTGGGACAGCTCTATTCCTGAGGGAGGGGGCGGTGGGACAGCTCTATTCCTGAGGGAGGGGGCGGTGGGACAGCTCTATTCCTGAGGGAGGGGGCGGTGGGACAGCTCTATTCCTGAGGGAGGGGGCGGTGGGACAGCTCTATTCCTGAGGGAGGGGGTGGTGGGACAGCTCTATTCCTGAGGGAAGGGGCGGTGGGACAGCTCTATTCCTGAGGGAGGGTGCGGTGGGACAGCACTATTCCTGATGGAGGGTGCGGTGGGACAGCTCTATTCCTGAGGGAGGGGGCGGTGGGACAGCTCTATTCCTGAGAGAGGGGGCGGTGGGACAGCTCTATTCCTGAGGGAGGGGGCGGTGGGACAGCTCTATTCCTGAGGGAGGGGGCGGTGGGACAGCTCTATTCCTGAGGGAGGGTGCGGTGGGACAGCTCTATTCCTGAGGGAGGGTGCGGTGGGACAGCTCTATTCCTTAGAGAGGGTGCGGTGGGACAGCTCTATACCTGAGGGAGGGGGCGGTGGGACAGCTCTATTCCTGTGGGAGGGGGCAGTGGGACAGCTCTATTCTGAGAGAGGGTGCGGTGGGACAGCTCTATCCCTGAGGGAGGGTGCGGTGGGACAGCTCTATTCCTGAGGGAGGGTGGGACAGCTGTTTTCCTGAGGGAGGGTGCAGTGGGACAGCTCTATTCCTGAGGGAGGGGGCGGTGGGACAGCTCTATTCCTGAGGGAGGGGGCGGTGGGACAGCTCTATTCCTGAGGGAGGGTGCGTGGGACAGCGCTATTCCTGAGGGAGGGTGCGGTGGGACAGCTGTATTCCTGAGGGAGTGGGCGGTGGGACAGCTCTATTCCTGAGGGAGGGTGCGGTGGGACAGCTCTATTCCTGAGGGAGGGTGCGGTGGGACAGCTCTATTCCTGAGGGAGGGGGCAGTGGGACAGCTCTATTCTGAGAGAGGGTGCGGTGGGACAGCTCTATCCCTGAGGGAGGGTGCGGTGGGACAGCTCTATTCCTGAGGGAGGGTGGGACAGCTGTTTTCCTGAGGGAGGGTGCAGTGGGACAGCTCTATTCCTGAGGGAGGGGGCGGTGGGACAGCTCTATTCCTGAGGGAGGGGGCGGTGGGACAGCTCTATTCCTGAGGGAGGGTGCGTGGGACAGCGCTATTCCTGAGGGAGGGTGCGGTGGGACAGCTGTATTCCTGAGGGAGTGGGCGGTGGGACAGCTCTATTCCTGAGGGAGGGTGCGGTGGGACAGCTCTATTCCTGAGGGAGGGTGCGGTGGGACAGCTCTATTCCTGAGGGACGATGGGACAGCTCTATTCCTGAGGGAGGGTGCAGTGGGACAGCTCTATTCCTGAGGGAGGGTGCAGTGGGACAGCTCTATTCCTGAGGGAGGGGGCGGTGGGACAGCTCTATTCCTGAGGGAGGGTGCGTGGGACAGCGCTATTCCTGAGGGAGGGTGCGGTGGGACAGCTGTATTCCTGAGGGAGTGGGCGGTGGGACAGCTCTATTCCTGAGGGAGGGTGCGGTGGGACAGCTCTATTCCTGAGGGAGGGTGTGGTGGGACAGCTCTATTCCTGAGGGAGGGGGCAGTGGGACAGCTCTATTTCTGAGGGAGGGTGCGTGGGACAGCGCTATTCCTGAGGGAGGGTGAGGTGGGACAGCTGTATTCCTGAGGGAGTGGGCGGTGGGACAGCTCTATTCCTGAGGGAGGGTGGGACAGCTCTATTCCTGAGGGAGGGTGCGGTGGGACAGCTCTATTCCTGAGGGAGGGTGGGGTGGGACAGCGCTATTCCTGAGGGAGGGTGGGACTGCTCTATTCCTGAGGGAGGGTGCGGTGGGACAGCTCTATTCCTGAGGGAGGGTGGGGCAGCGCTATTCCTGAGGGAGGGGGCAGTGGGACAGCTCTATTCCTGAGGGAGGGTGGGGTGGGACAGCGCTATTCCTGAGGGAGGGTGGGACTGCTCTATTCCTGAGGGAGGGGGCGGTGGGACAGCTCTATTCCTGAGGGAGGGTTGGACAGCTCTATTCCTGAGGGAGGGGTTGGTGGGGCAGCTCTATTCCTGAGGGAGGGTGCGGTGTGACAGCTCTATTCCTGATGGAGGGTGGGGCAGCTCTATTCCTGAGGGAGGGTGGGGCAGCTCTATTCCTGAGGGAGGGTGGGACAGCTCTATTCCTGAGGGAGGGTGCGGTGGGACAGCTCTATTCCTGAGGGAGGGTGGGACAGCTCTATTCCTGAGGGAGGGTGCGGTGGGACAGCTCTATTCCTGAGAGAGGGTGAGACAGCTCTATTCCTGTGGGAGGGTGGGACAGCGCTATTTCTGAGGGAGGGTGCGGTGGGACAGCTCTATTCCTGAGGGAGGGTGGGACAGCTCTATTCCTGAGGGAGGGTGGGACAGCTCTATTCCTGAGGGAGGGTGCGGTGGGACAGCTCTATTCCTGAGAGAGGGTGAGACAGCTCTATTCCTGAGGGAGGGTGGGACAGCGCTATTTCTGAGGGAGGGTGCGGTGGGACAGCTCTATTCCTGAGGGAGGGTGGGACAGCTCTATTCCTGAGGGAGGGTGCGGTGGGACAGCTCTATTCCTGAGGGAGGGTGGGGTGGGACAGCGCTATTCCCGAGGGAGGGTGGGACTGCTCTATTCCTGAGGGAGGGTGCGGTGGGACAGCTCTATTCCTGAGCGAGGGTGGGACAGCTCTATTCCTGAGGGAGGGGGCGGTGGGACGGCTCTATTCCTGAGGGAGGGTGCGGTGGGACAGCTCTATTCCTGAGGGAGGGGGCGGTGGGACAGCTCTATTCCTGAGGGAGGGTGGGACAGCTCTATTCCTGAGGGAGGGGGCGGTGGGACAGCCCTATTCCTGAGGGAGGGGGCGGTGGGACAGCGCTATTCCTGAGGGAGGGTGCGGTGGGACAGCTCTATTCCTGAGGGAGGGGGCGGTGGGACAGCTCTATTCCTGAGGGAGGGTGCGGTGGGACAGCACTATTCCTGAGGGAGGGTGCGGTGGGACAGCTCTATTCCTGAGTGAGGGTGCGGTGGGACAGCTCTTTTCCTGAGGGAGGGGGCGGTTGGACAGCTCTATTCCTGAGGGAGGGTGCGGTGGGACAGCTCTATTCCTGAGGGAGGGGGCGGTGGGACAGCTGTATTCCTGAGGGAAGGTGCGGTGGGACAGCTCTTTTCCTGAGGGAGGGTGGGACAGCTCTATTCCTGGGGGAGGGGGCGGTGGGACGGCTCTATTCCTGAGGGAGGGTGCGGTGGGACAGCTCTATTCCTGAGGGAGGGGGCGGTGGGACAGCTCTATTCATGAGGGAGGGTGCGGTGGGACAGCTCTATTCCTGAGGAAGGGGGCGGTGGGACAGCTCTATTCCTGAGGGAGGGTGCGGTGGGACAGCTCTAATCCTGAGGGAGGGGGTGGTGGGACAGCACTATTCCTGAGGGAGGGTGCGGTGGGACAGCTCTATTCCTGAGGGAGGGTGCAGTGGGACAGCTCTATTCCTGAGGGAGGGGGCGGTGGGACAGCTCTATTCCTGAGGGAGGGTGCGTGGGACAGCGCTATTCCTGAGGGAGGGTGCGGTGGGACAGCTGTATTCCTGAGGGAGTGGGCGGTGGGACAGCTCTATTCCTGAGGGAGGGTGCGGTGGGACAGCTCTATTCCTGAGGGAGGGTGTGGTGGGACAGCTCTATTCCTGAGGGAGGGGGCAGTGGGACAGCTCTATTTCTGAGGGAGGGTGCGTGGGACAGCGCTATTCCTGAGGGAGGGTGAGGTGGGACAGCTGTATTCCTGAGGGAGTGGGCGGTGGGACAGCTCTATTCCTGAGGGAGGGGTTGGTGGGGCAGCTCTATTCCTGAGGGAGTGGGCGGTGGGACAGCTCTATTCCTGAGGGAGGGTGGGACAGCTCTATTCCTGAGGGAGGGTGCGGTGGGACAGCTCTATTCCTGAGAGAGGGTGAGACAGCTCTATTCCTGTGGGAGGGTGGGACAGCGCTATTTCTGAGGGAGGGTGCGGTGGGACAGCTCTATTCCTGAGGGAGGGTGGGACAGCTCTATTCCTGAGGGAGGGTGGGACAGCTCTATTCCTGAGGGAGGGTGCGGTGGGACAGCTCTATTCCTGAGAGAGGGTGAGACAGCTCTATTCCTGAGGGAGGGTGGGACAGCGCTATTTCTGAGGGAGGGTGCGGTGGGACAGCTCTATTCCTGAGGGAGGGTGGGACAGCTCTATTCCTGAGGGAGGGTGCGGTGGGACAGCTCTATTCCTGAGGGAGGGTGGGGTGGGACAGCGCTATTCCCGAGGGAGGGTGGGACTGCTCTATTCCTGAGGGAGGGTGCGGTGGGACAGCTCTATTCCTGAGCGAGGGTGGGACAGCTCTATTCCTGAGGGAGGGGGCGGTGGGACGGCTCTATTCCTGAGGGAGGGTGCGGTGGGACAGCTCTATTCCTGAGGGAGGGGGCGGTGGGACAGCTCTATTCCTGAGGGAGGGTGGGACAGCTCTATTCCTGAGGGAGGGGGCGGTGGGACAGCCCTATTCCTGAGGGAGGGGGCGGTGGGACAGCGCTATTCCTGAGGGAGGGTGCGGTGGGACAGCTCTATTCCTGAGGGAGGGGGCGGTGGGACAGCTCTATTCCTGAGGGAGGGTGCGGTGGGACAGCACTATTCCTGAGGGAGGGTGCGGTGGGACAGCTCTATTCCTGAGTGAGGGTGCGGTGGGACAGCTCTTTTCCTGAGGGAGGGGGCGGTTGGACAGCTCTATTCCTGAGGGAGGGTGCGGTGGGACAGCTCTATTCCTGAGGGAGGGGGCGGTGGGACAGCTCTATTCCTGAGGGAAGGTGCGGTGGGACAGCTCTTTTCCTGAGGGAGGGTGGGACAGCTCTATTCCTGGGGGAGGGGGCGGTGGGACGGCTCTATTCCTGAGGGAGGGTGCGGTGGGACAGCTCTATTCCTGAGGGAGGGGGCGGTGGGACAGCTCTATTCATGAGGGAGGGTGCGGTGGGACAGCTCTATTCCTGAGGAAGGGGGCGATGGGACAGCTCTATTCCTGAGGGAGGGTGCGGTGGGACAGCTCTAATCCTGAGGGAGGGGGTGGTGGGACAGCACTATTCCTGAGGGAGGGTGCGGTGGGACAGCTCTATTCCTGAGTGAGGGTGCGGTGGGACAGCTCTATTCCTGAGGGAGGGTGCGGTGGGACGGCTCTATTCCTGAGGGAGGGGCGGTGGGACAGGTCTATTCCTGAGGGAGGGTGGGACAGCTCTATTCCTGAGGGAGGGGGCGGTGGGACAGCTCTATTCCTGAGGGAGGGGGCGGTGGGACAGCTCTATTCCTGAGGGAGGGTGCGGTGGGACAGCTCTATTCCTGAGGGAGGGTGGGACAGCCCTATTCCTGAGGGAGGGGGCGGTGGGACAGCTCTATTCCTGAGGGAGGGGGCGGTGGGACAGCTCTATTCCTGAGGAAGGGGGCGGTGGGACAGCTCTATTCCTGAGGGAGGGGGCGGTGGGACAGCTCTATTCCTGATGGAGGGGGCGGTGGGACAGCTCTATTCCTGAGGGAGGGTGCGGTGGGACAGCTCTATTCCTGAGGGAGGGTGCGGTGGGACGGCTCTATTCCTGAGGGAGGGGGCGGTGGGACAGCTCTATTCCTGAGGGAGGGGCGGTGGGACAGCTCTATTCCTGAGGGAGGGTGGGACAGCTCTATTCCTGAGGGAGGGGGCGGTGGGACAGCTCTATTCCTGAGGGAGGGGGCGGTGGGACAGCTCTATTCCTGAGGGAGGGTGCGGTGGGACAGCTCTATTCCTGAGGGAGGGTGGGACAGCCCTATTCCTGAGGGAGGGGGCGGTGGGACAGCTCTATTCCTGAGGGAGGGTGGGACAGCCCTATTCCTGAGGGAGGGGGCGGTGGGACAGCGCTATTCCTGAGGGAGGGTGCGTTGGGACAGCTCTATTCCTGAGGGAGGGGGCGGTGGGACAGCTCTATTCCTGAGGGAGGGTGCAGTGGGACAGCTCTATTCCTGATGGAGGGTGGGACAGCTCTATTCCTGAGGGAGGGGGAGGTGGGACAGCTTTATTCCTGAGGGAGGGTGGGACAGCCCTATTCCTGAGGGAGGGGGCGGTGGGACAGCGCTATTCCTGAGGGAGGGTGCGTTGGGACAGCTCTATTCCTGAGGGAGGGGGTGGTGGGACAGCTCTATTCCTGAGGGAGGGGGCGGTGGGACAGCTCTATTCCTGAGGGAGTGTGCGGTGGGACAGCACTATTCCTGAGGGAGGGTGCGGTGGGACAGCTCTATTCCTGAGGGAGGGGGCGGTGGGACAGCTCTATTCCTGAGAGAGGGGGCGGTGGGACAGCTCTATTCCTGAGGGAGGGGGCGGTGGGACAGCTCTATTCCTGAGGGAGGGGGCGGTGGGACAGCTCTATTCCTGAGGGAGGGGGCGGTGGGACAGCTCTATTCCTGAGGGAGGGGGCGGTGGGACAGCTCTATTCCTGAGGGAGGGGGTGGTGGGACAGCTCTATTCCTGAGGGAAGGGGCGGTGGGACAGCTCTATTCCTGAGGGAGGGTGCGGTGGGACAGCACTATTCCTGATGGAGGGTGCGGTGGGACAGCTCTATTCCTGAGGGAGGGGGCGGTGGGACAGCTCTATTCCTGAGAGAGGGGGCGGTGGGACAGCTCTATTCCTGAGGGAGGGGGCGGTGGGACAGCTCTATTCCTGAGGGAGGGGGCGGTGGGACAGCTCTATTCCTGAGGGAGGGTGCGGTGGGACAGCTCTATTCCTGAGGGAGGGTGCGGTGGGACAGCTCTATTCCTTAGAGAGGGTGCGGTGGGACAGCTCTATTCCTGAGGGAGGGGGCGGTGGGACAGCTCTATTCCTGAGGGAGGGGGCAGTGGGACAGCTCTATTCTGAGAGAGGGTGCGGTGGGACAGCTCTATCCCTGAGGGAGGGTGCGGTGGGACAGCTCTATTCCTGAGGGAGGGTGGGACAGCTGTTTTCCTGAGGGAGGGTGCAGTGGGACAGCTCTATTCCTGAGGGAGGGGGCGGTGGGACAGCTCTATTCCTGAGGGAGGGGGCGGTGGGACAGCTCTATTCCTGAGGGAGGGTGCGTGGGACAGCGCTATTCCTGAGGGAGGGTGCGGTGGGACAGCTGTATTCCTGAGGGAGTGGGCGGTGGGACAGCTCTATTCCTGAGGGAGGGTGCGGTGGGACAGCTCTATTCCTGAGGGAGGGTGCGGTGGGACAGCTCTATTCCTGAGGGAGGGGGCAGTGGGACAGCTCTATTCTGAGAGAGGGTGCGGTGGGACAGCTCTATCCCTGAGGGAGGGTGCGGTGGGACAGCTCTATTCCTGAGGGAGGGTGGGACAGCTGTTTTCCTGAGGGAGGGTGCAGTGGGACAGCTCTATTCCTGAGGGAGGGGGCGGTGGGACAGCTCTATTCCTGAGGGAGGGGGCGGTGGGACAGCTCTATTCCTGAGGGAGGGTGCGTGGGACAGCGCTATTCCTGAGGGAGGGTGCGGTGGGACAGCTGTATTCCTGAGGGAGTGGGCGGTGGGACAGCTCTATTCCTGAGGGAGGGTGCGGTGGGACAGCTCTATTCCTGAGGGAGGGTGCGGTGGGACAGCTCTATTCCTGAGGGACGATGGGACAGCTCTATTCCTGAGGGAGGGTGCAGTGGGACAGCTCTATTCCTGAGGGAGGGTGCAGTGGGACAGCTCTATTCCTGAGGGAGGGGGCGGTGGGACAGCTCTATTCCTGAGGGAGGGTGCGTGGGACAGCGCTATTCCTGAGGGAGGGTGCGGTGGGACAGCTGTATTCCTGAGGGAGTGGGCGGTGGGACAGCTCTATTCCTGAGGGAGGGTGCGGTGGGACAGCTCTATTCCTGAGGGAGGGTGTGGTGGGACAGCTCTATTCCTGAGGGAGGGGGCAGTGGGACAGCTCTATTTCTGAGGGAGGGTGCGTGGGACAGCGCTATTCCTGAGGGAGGGTGAGGTGGGACAGCTGTATTCCTGAGGGAGTGGGCGGTGGGACAGCTCTATTCCTGAGGGAGGGTGGGACAGCTCTATTCCTGAGGGAGGGTGCGGTGGGACAGCTCTATTCCTGAGGGAGGGTGGGGTGGGACAGCGCTATTCCTGAGGGAGGGTGGGACTGCTCTATTCCTGAGGGAGGGTGCGGTGGGACAGCTCTATTCCTGAGGGAGGGTGGGGCAGCGCTATTCCTGAGGGAGGGGGCAGTGGGACAGCTCTATTCCTGAGGGAGGGTGCGGTGGGACAGCTCTATTCCTGAGGGAGGGGGCGGTGGGACAGCTCTATTCCTGAGGGAGGGTGGGACAGCTCTATTCCTGAGGGAGGGTGCGGTGGGACAGCTCTATTCCTGAGGGAGGGTGGGGTGGGACAGCGCTATTCCTGAGGGAGGGTGGGACTGCTCTATTCCTGAGGGAGGGGGCGGTGGGACAGCTCTATTCCTGAGGGAGGGTGGGACAGCTCTATTCCTGAGGGAGGGGTTGGTGGGGCAGCTCTATTCCTGAGGGAGGGTGCGGTGTGACAGCTCTATTCCTGATGGAGGGTGGGGCAGCTCTATTCCTGAGGGAGGGTGGGGCAGCTCTATTCCTGAGGGAGGGGTTGGTGGGGCAGCTCTATTCCTGAGGGAGTGGGCGGTGGGACAGCTCTATTCCTGAGGGAGGGTGGGACAGCTCTATTCCTGAGGGAGGGTGCGGTGGGACAGCTCTATTCCTGAGAGAGGGTGAGACAGCTCTATTCCTGTGGGAGGGTGGGACAGCGCTATTTCTGAGGGAGGGTGCGGTGGGACAGCTCTATTCCTGAGGGAGGGTGGGACAGCTCTATTCCTGAGGGAGGGTGGGACAGCTCTATTCCTGAGGGAGGGTGCGGTGGGACAGCTCTATTCCTGAGAGAGGGTGAGACAGCTCTATTCCTGAGGGAGGGTGGGACAGCGCTATTTCTGAGGGAGGGTGCGGTGGGACAGCTCTATTCCTGAGGGAGGGTGGGACAGCTCTATTCCTGAGGGAGGGTGCGGTGGGACAGCTCTATTCCTGAGGGAGGGTGGGGTGGGACAGCGCTATTCCCGAGGGAGGGTGGGACTGCTCTATTCCTGAGGGAGGGTGCGGTGGGACAGCTCTATTCCTGAGGGAGGGTGGGACAGCGCTATTCCTGAGGGAGGGGGCAGTGGGACAGCTCTATTCCTGAGGGAGGGTGCGGTGGGACAGCTCTATTCCTGAGGGAGGGGGCGGTGGGACAGCTTTATTCCTGAGGGAGGGTGAGGCAGCTCTATTCCTGAGGGAGGGGTTGGTGGGGCAGCTCTATTCCTGAGGGAGGGTGCGGTGTGACAGCTCTATTCCTGAGGGAGGGTGGGGCAGCTCTATTCCTGAGGGAGGGTGGGGCAGCTCTATTCCTGAGGGAGGGTGGGACAGCGCTATTCCTGAGGGAGGGGGCAGTGGGACAGCTCTATTCCTGAGGGAGGGTGCGGTGGGACAGCTCTATTCCTGAGGGAGGGGGCGGTGGGACAGCTTTATTCCTGAGGGAGGGTGAGGCAGCTCTATTCCTGAGGGAGGGGTTGGTGGGGCAGCTCTATTCCTGAGGGAGGGTGCGGTGTGACAGCTCTATTCCTGAGGGAGGGTGGGGCAGCTCTATTCCTGAGGGAGGGTGGGGCAGCTCTATTCCTGAGGTTGGGTGGGGCAGCTCTATTCCTGAGGGAGGGGTTGGTGGGGCAGCTCTATTCCTGAGGGAGTGGGCGGTGGGACAGCTCTATTCCTGAGGGAGGGTGGGACAGCTCTATTCCTGAGGGAGGGTGCGGTGGGACAGCTCTATTCCTGAGAGAGGGTGAGACAGCTCTATTCCTGAGGGAGGGTGGGACAGCGCTATTTCTGAGGGAGGGTGCGGTGGGACAGCTCTATTCCTGAGGGAGGGTGGGACAGCGCTATTTCTGAGGGAGGGTGCGGTGGGACAGCTCTATTCCTGAGGGAGGGTGAGACAGCTCTATTCCTGAGGGAGGGTGCGGTGGGACAGCTCTATTCCTGAGGGAGTGTGGGGTGGGACAGCGCTATTCCTGAGGGAGGGTGGGACAGCTCTATTCTTGAGGGAGGGTGCAGTGGGACAGCTCTATTCCTGAGGGAGGGTGGGACAGCGCTATTCCTGAGGGAGGGGGCAATGGGACAGCTCTATTCCTGAGGGAGGGTGCGGTGGGACAGCTCTATTCCTGAGGGAGGGGGCGGTTGGACAGCTCTATTCCTGAGGGAGGGTGAGGCAGCTCTATTCCTGAGGGAGGGGTTGGTGGGGCAGCTCTACTCCTTATGGAGGGTGCGGTGTGACAGCTCTATTCCTGAGGGAGGGTGGGGCAGCTCTATTCCTGAGGGAGGGGTTGGTGGGGCACATTGTTTAATTACTCCCATGGTTATTTGCATTTAACTCTGAGCATTGGTGTGTCACTCTCCAGGATTTTGCATCCAGCTACTTGTATCTTTTTGAGTCTGTAATGTGTGTTTCCACTTGGTTACTATTATGTAGCATTTTAGGAGTTCAATTCACTGCCAGCTGCTCCTCTCTCCACTCCCAGCTTATCTGTGGCTACATTAGGGTGTATATCAAGGTAGATCCCAAGAGAGGATCAAAAAGGTTCCCTCATAGTAGAGCGCTCATTGTATGGAGTGTAGTAAACAGACTAACATTGGTCTATCAAAATGATATGTGTAGATAGATCCAATTGTCCCATCTAAACCAAACTGGCCAGGAAGAAAAAATAATAAAGTTTTATTCAAATATATATATTAAAAACATACAAATCACATTCAAACATTGAAATAACCCTGTAGTTCAAGTGGCGGGATCAGCAAAATCTATGGAAATTGATTCAAATATCAATATATTTACTGTCACTCTAAGCGTCTGATTATATAGACAAAGTGTCTTACAGTAGGTAGGAAACAGGTAGAATATCATATAATATGTCTCTCTGACATTCCAATATGCAGAGATATCCTTCACACATACAGTACAGTATGAAAGTGCATAGAGGATTATGGGTGAATCCATAAGTATCCTCCGCTAGCTAAATCCTTGATCTATCACACTGAGATGTGGATGTGATAATGAAAAAACGGCTTAGATACATATATCCGTTAGTATAGCTGGACTAAAATTCTAGAGTATACTTTCTTAAAGCCAGGTGCAGCTATAATGTCCCACAGAGTGTATATACATCTATAGGAGATATTTGTTAATACAATCACTCCGTTGGGGATGCACAGTAACGGTATATCAAACTATCAGTTAGCAATGATCAGATAGATACTGGATGTAATATCCAAATGAGGCAGAGATAAACCGCAATAATATCAACAAACGCTGCTGATGATACAAGCCTGGCGGTGAAGTTTCCTGCTTCTCCTACGTCTCGACGCTGCCACTTGTGATCACGTCACCTATAGATGTATATACACTCTGTGGGACATTATAGCTGCACCTGGCTTTAAGAAAGTATACTCTAGAATTTTAGTCCAGCTATACTAACGGATATATGTATCTAAGCCGTTTTTTCATTATCACCTCCACATCTCAGTGTGATAGATCAAGGATTTAGCTAGCGGAGGATACTTATGGATTCACCCATAATTCTCTATGCACTTTCATACTGTATGTGTGAAGGATATCTCTGCATATTGGAATGTCAGAGAGACATATTATATGATATTCTACCTGTTTCCTACCTACTGTAAGACACTTTGTCTATATAATCAGACGCTTAGAGTGACAGTAAATATATTGATATTTGAATCAATTTCCATAGATTTTGCTGATCCTGCCACTTGAGCTACGGGGTTATTTTAATGTTTGAATGTGATTTGTATGTTTTTAATATATATATTTGAATAAAACTTTATTATTTTTTCTTCCTGGCCAGTTTGGTTTAGATGGGACAATTGGATCTATCTACACATATCATTTTGATAGACCAATGTTAGTCTGTTTACTACACTCCATACAATGAGCGCTCTACTATGAGGGAACCTTTTTGATCCTCTCTTGGGATCTACCTTGATATACAAGATATATATCCTTCTGAGCACCTTGGGTTCATTACAAATTTGTTTCCTATGTATTTGGATGAGCAGTTGTTTCTCCTTTATACATTAGGGTGTAACCTGACAGCACAGTTACTTGCTTGGGGTGCAGAGCTGAGATTCTGTGCAGGGCAGAGGTGTTATTATAGGTCTCCTGCATGTGTTTGGCTTCTCATTGTGTCACCATTATGTGGGCATGTGTTTGCTGGTATACAGCTCTACGCTCACGCCACCCTCCCCGTGTTTCAGCGTCCTGCTGCCCTTTACTCTCAGTACTCGCTGTGCTGCAGCGGGCGGCTCTGATATCTGTGTAACTGTGCGGCCTGTCCCTGCTGGCTCTCAGTCCAGCCATATTGTGGGCAGATATCACTCACACATTTACATGTCACTATTCTACATACCCACATTTATTTTGCTTGTACCCCTCAGGTCTGGATTGTGCCAGAGACGGTCCACGAAATGTTTTTTTTACTGTTTTTATACTTGTTTGTCAGTATTTTTCCTCGTCCGTTGTTTATCTAATAAATGAATGATTTTGCACCCCCTTACAGGGTGCCCAGATTGGGGTTTCCGTATCTCTTGTCTTCCGGGACCTTCCAGCTTTTCTCGTGTGTGTATAGTGTCTCCTCTTACTGCGGGGAGCAGCGCCCAGTATTTTGCGGGTGCATGTTTTTGTGGTTGCATTATAGAGAGGTAGCAGTGCTTTTTCAGACCCTTTATCTCTTGTGTTAGCGGCCGCTTGTCCACCTTCAATGAAACCAACTGGATCCGGGTGAATCCGCCTGGGCAGAATAGCACTCGATGTATTGGCCAGCAATTTGGAGTAAATTTTCACATCAGAGTTAATTAATGAGATCGGCCAGTAACGTGGGCAATTAGTGGGGTCTTTACCCTGCTTATGAATCACTGAGGTGGACGCCTGGAGCATCTGGTCCGAGAATGACCCCCCCCTTCCCTCCCCCCACCAATATAGCATTGTACATCCTTAGCGGGTTTAAGTTTTACAACTACTTCCTGTAGTTCTTCCGCTGTAAACTCTTTCTCTAGAGACTCCCGCTCCAACCCACTCAACCTCGACAAATCCGAGTCTGCTAGAACAGTCTCTGGTGCCTCACTCGTGCCTGCGTCATACCTTCTCCCCGTCATACAACTCCTCATAATATGCCCCCAACTCCTCAACTACGGGCTTGGGGATGGATGTGATCTCCCCTTTCTTAGTCCTAATCGAGTGTATGTTGTAATTTTGCTGTCTGTTGCGGATTTTGTTTGCTAGCATGATATCCGGGATAACAAAAGAGGGAACCCCCGCAACGGTCTAGATGTAAATGTGTCGGTGCTCCCTAGGTAAGTGCATATAACAACAGGCCGGAGAGAAAGAACCTAGTAAGGGCACTCTAAACACATAGGTGGTATGGTGAACGCTTTAAAACATACACTTTATTCAAATAATTTTAAAATAATGGGTGATAAAATAAGAATTAGACGTTTAGATCCTTCATATGAACACTGAATGTGGTGTTCTGGATCAATGAATGCTGACTGCAAATATCCCCTATTAATGTATGTTGCAGTTTGGACCAGTGAGTATGGTGAGTCACTGTCCAAATGAACCAAAGCACCCTACTTGCATGGTATCCGGCTTGTTCACTTTGTCAAAAAACGTTCCTCTTTGTCCAGCTCAGCTTCCCCCCCGCCTGGGAGGCGAGGAGCAGGTTAAGTTCTATTCTTACACCCTTTAACTCCTGTAACGTCTCCTCTCTACCTGTTCTGTTATGTAGAGTAGAGAGTTCCTGAAGCTTCTCTCTCAGCTGATTTAATTTCGCTTCCTTTGCTTTTTCCCTGCCCGCCGCGTTATACTTATCAGGGTCCCTCTAAGCGTAGCCTTGTGAGCCTCCCACAGCGTTATGTGGGACTCCACACTGCCTTTGTTGGTCTTAAAAAAACCTGTATTATCTCCTCCTTCATTTTCTGTGCTATCTCTGGTATCTTAATTAGTGATTCGTTTAGTTTCCAGTTTGCTCCCGGGCTGGCCAGTCTAATCTGGGAGCACCTCAGCTCTATGGGTGCATGATCCGACCATGAAATATCATGTCTCCCTGAGTAGGGGATCTGCGGGACCAGTGTATGTGACACAAAGAAGTAATCGATCCTGCTGTAGCTGTCATGTGGGTGCGAGTAAAATGTGAATCCTCTGTCCCCAGGGTGCTGCTCCCTCCATACACCCACCAGCTGCCTATCCCTAATAGAAGAAATCCTGGGTGCTACCCAGTTGATAGGTGAAGAAAGTGGGTGCTTGACCTAACAGATGAAAAAATGAATACATATATTCCAAGAAGATATTACCTTCTTAGGGGTACAGTATATGGAAAACCCCTAAAAGTTGAGCCTCGTCCTAATTTTAAGACCTGCTAAGGAACAAAGGTTGTTATTATGTCCTGATATGTAAAACCATGGAATTCAAAGAGGGTGTCCTTTCTTTTTCACATGACTGTGTATATATATATTACTCACACGGCCCTGTGTGAGCACTCGTGGTGTAAAGGTTTCTTGTCTTTGACTTCTCAGTAGCGAGTCTTGGGACTAGTCACGGGTTCTCCCTTGGTATCCACGTCTAAGGGTAATTCTCATCTCGGTATTTATAAGTGTAGAGAAAGACCCATTCAGTAAAAGGTCATACATTTATTACAAATAAATAGCAACTCCACACTTACATAACAGAAAACTCCCATCAGCGCTGACCGGGGTCGTTTACAGCGTCTCAGATACACGATCACTCCTCACTTCTGTCTCTCTGCACTTTTTCCACTCAATGGAGTTGCCAGTTCAGCTTCTTTGGATTGAGTTGCGATTCCACCTCCACTTCCAGAGAATGTCCCATCTTTTCAGCTTCATCAGCTAAGGATTCTTCTGGCTTTGATTCTGCACATATACCTTCTTTTGCTGCCTGTTCGGTGGCTGAAGGTTTAGCTAGTGCTTGCTTAGGTGGTTCAGACTTTGCAACCTTGTTTTTCAGATGAGCGGTGTTCCCAGCTCTCACTGTACCCTTGTCTTCATGGGTTTTAGTTGCTGTGGGATACTGACGCTTGGGCAGGGTCAATACCTTTTCTTGTAGTACTGTAATCTCATCTGCGAGAGTGTCACGATGGACGCACTTATTAACAAATTTATATTTTGTGGATCCCAATTGAACAAGTTGAGCAAAATATACTGAGATGTAGTCCCTTAATAGGCAAACACACGACAACTGCAGAATACACTTAATAATTACACTTACTGGTATAGGAACAGGGGATAATGTCCAGAAAGGTGCAAAGCACCAGAAGATTGTCTTTTAAAATGTAGTCCTTTTGCAAGGGCATAAATTGCCAGCCCAATCCTTCTGTGAATGTGCAAAGTCTTTTCTGCTCCGTTGGGGTTAATCAGATAACCCTCAGCAATCACAGTGTCCTAACGCAGAGTTTTGTCCTTGGTTCCGATGTAATAAGACTCTTTGCGTTCCAGGAATGTGCTGCTGCTCTTCTCCGCTATTAGAAGCGTGTTGGAAATCCGCTCACATGGTATAATGAAAAACAAAAGACAATGGGGATAGCCTGGGTGGGATGTATATAGGGTTTGAAAGCCTATCTCCAACATACCCACCCAATACCCTAGTGGGAATTTTCTCATTCCCCAATCCCCTACTTGCCCACAGTTTGGAGAGTGGGCACTCTTGGTATTTCCTGTTCACACAGAGTCTGTGCGACAATGCCACCTTGGCTACTTGGCATAGGTGCACTCCCCTCTTTACCTGGCCTCTCTCAGGCTGGAAGGGAAACTCAGGGGGTGAGCTAGCCCAGATGGGTCAATAGGATTTCCTATTTAGCATCCATCTGGCCAGTTCACACCCACCTGACTCTGGGGCTTTCATATGCAACACTTTTAGAGACTAACAGGCGTGGGCCCAGCATGTTACCTTTGAAGCTTGCATAGGAAAGTGACCCAGCTCATAGGTGTCAAAACATTTGGTTCTTGTGTGCATTTTAATGACAGGAGAAAAAACAACTTCATCCTGCAAAATGGGGACAAAAATGGACAGAGGGAAAAATAAGACATGTACAGTGTTTGAAAAATTAACCCCTTCATCCCCAGTATGAAATAGGGGTAACCAGCAGAGCACACTGCCTTTATTAATGCGCTGATTACGCCCATTTTCGCCACAGGGAGATCCCTGTTTCTTGAGTGCATCTTGCAATTCTCCTCTCAGGGTATTTATCGCCTCACTGTGCTTTCTCTGAGCTTGCTTCCACGTCTTCTTCATTATATTGTGAAGCACTGTGAATTTCTTTGCTCGGGCCGCAGCTACTTGTCTCAGTTTCTGGACCTTCTTGTGCTCCCTCTTGTACCGAGTCACCTGGCCTCTAAGCTTGGCCTCTAGCAATGCTTTGGTGATGGTCAGGGTAGCCTTCAGTTTCTCGTGCTGCTTTGCGGGGACACACTGGGTAATCAGACGTTCCTGCAGCACTTTTATTTCTTTAACAGCCTGCAGATTCTCTTCCTGCAGAGTTCGCTGCTTCTCCTCTGCATTCTCGAGGTGCGTACGCAGACCTTGCAGTTGGTTCTGCAGTCGGTGCTCTCCTTCAAACTTTTCATCTTCCAAAAGTTTATTTATTTTTTCAAGCTCGTGCAGCTTTTCATTCTTTTCATTGACCTGGTCTGTCAAATCAGAATTTTCTTTTTTTAGTCTTAAATTTTCTCTTTTTGCAGTCTCTGTAATATTCAGGGCTTCCTTGTAGTCCTCCTTCCATTTACACACTTCTGAGTTGAGACTCCCGGTCTCCTGGCGTGAGACTTCCGTCTCTAGGTTGAGGGTCTGAAGCTCCTTCTGAGAGACTTTGAGATCCATATTAAGACTGAGGATAGTTTTTTGAGAGATGTCCAGCTCCTCAGCGAGACTGTGAAGTTTCTTTCTAGAGACTTCCAGTTCTGTGCGGCAACAGCTGATCTCTTGGTGTGAGGCACCCAGTGCTATGCGGAGAGTATGAACCTCCTTCTGGGATATGTCCACCTCTGTCCGGACACTGTTGACCTCCTGGTGTGAGGCATTGAGTTCTATGCGGAGAGTGTGAACTTCATTCTGAGAGACTTCCACCTCTCTATGGCACTTGCGAACCTCTTGCTGAAAGACTGTAATCTCCTTCAGTGCCTCATCATACTTCTGCTTCAGATTAGCAATCATTCTATCAGATTTGCTCTGCTTTTCCACCATAGTGGCATTTGTAGTGTTTGCAGTAGCTAGCTCAGTTTTGAGATCCTCCAATTTGGTCTTGGCTGCAGAGTAAATTGTGAGCACAGTCTTCTGTAGCTCAGCATTATTTTCTCTCTCCATTTCCAATTCTTCACAGAGCAGATCACAGTCACGCCTGTCAGCTTTCAGGGCATCTTCAGGGCTGGTCAAGGGATCGACACTCACTTGTTCTGGCTCCGCTTCCCTGGGATGGTTGGTTGAGGGTTCCTCACTGTTGGCACCAGACAGACACTTCTTTGGGGTACACGACTTCTGCCTTGGGCCCTTTGGAGATTCTGTAATCCGTGTGACAAATCCTCCATTTTCTCTAGGCTGCAGGGCATCTCGGTCCCCCTTTTCCTCCACAGGATCTGCGGACGTGTCGGTTCCTTCCACGGCAAGTGAAGAACCGCTTTTCTTTTTCTGCCTTTTTGTTTTGGATGACTCCGTCCCGTCAGGGATTCTGGGGTCTCCGTCTCTATTTCAAACTTCCGCATCCTACTATGTTGGATAACCCCGTTACAGAACCCCATGCAATAATACACACACTCATAATAATAGCAGTTTACTGCATGCATAAGAATAACAATATACAGTCCCACCAACTAGGCCATGCATGGCCGAACCCTCACACTGTCCTCCAACACAAAGTCCACCCTGGATGGAATATTCCCCAAATTACTGAGGGGCCCTTGGGCACCCAACCACCCTGGTGCCCACAAGTAGCAACCCACCCAAGTGTGTGAGACAGCGCTGCCCACAACAAGCGTGTGTAAGTTGGTGCCCTTGGTGATACCTCCTGGCTACTCCAGCACCCGGTAGCGCCGACTGTAGACAAGGGGCCATCCGGTCCCACGCCGTCGTCAGCGACGAGTCCGCCTCCGCGTTGGGTGGTGTCCGGCAGGAGGGTCCCACCTTAATACAGGCATACCCCGGTTTAAGGACACTCACTTTAAGGACACTCACTTTAAGGACACTCACTTTAAGGACACTCACTTTAAGTACACTCGCGAGTAAGGACATATTTTCAATAGCCCCATACCCCTGTGTCCGTGCGCTCGCTTCGCGAGTACGGATACTTATTCTGCCCTACAGACCGCCGTAGTAGTGACGCGCTGATTCCCCTCGCCCAATAGGCAAACGGCTGCTCATACATGCGCCTGTCAGCACGTCCCGAACGGCAGTACCGGCTCCCTACCTGCACCGGAGCATCGATAAGTGGGAAAAAGTGAGTGCTTCACTTTAAGTACATTTTCACTTTACATACACGCTCTGGGCCCATGGCGTACGTTAATGTGGGGTATGCCTGTGTTACATAGTTACATACACGCTCTGGGCCCATGGCGTACGTTAATGCGGGGTATGCCTGTGTTACATAGTTACATACACGCTCCGGTCCCATGGCGTACGTTAATGCGGAGTGTGCCTGTGTTACATAGTTACATACACACTCTGGGCCCATGGCGTACGTTAATGCGGGGTATGCCTGTGTTACATAGTTACATACACGCTCTGGGCCCATGGCGTACGTTAATGCGGGGTATGCCTGTGTTACATAGTTACATACACGCTCCGGTCCCATGGCGTACGTTAATGCGGAGTGTGCCTGTGTTACATAGTTACATACACACTCTGGGCCCATGGCGTACGTTAATGCGGGGTATGCCTGTGTTACATAGTTACATACACGCTCTGGGCCCATGGCGTACGTTAATGTGGGCTATGCCTGTGTTACATAGTTACATACACGCTCTGGGCCCATGGCGTACGTTAATGCGGGGTATGCCTGTGTTACATAGTTACATACACGCTCCGGTCCCATGGCGTACGTTAATGCGGAGTGTGCCTGTGTTACATAGTTACATACACACTCTGGGCCCATGGCGTACGTTAATGCGGGGTATGCCTGTGTTACATAGTTACATACATGCTCCGGTCCCATTGCGTACGTTAATGCGGGGTATGCCTGTGTTACATAGTTACATACACACTCTGGGCCCATGGCGTACGTTAATGCGGGGTATGCCTGTGTTACATAGTTACATACATGCTCCGGTCCCATTGCGTACGTTAATGCGGGGTATGCCTGTGTTACATAGTTACATACACACTCTGGGCCCATGGCGTACGTTAATGCGGGGTATGCCTGTGTTACATAGTTACATACATGCTCCGGTCCCATTGCGTACGTTAATGCGGGGTATGCCTGTGTTACATAGTTACATACACACTCTGGGCCCATGGCGTACGTTAATGCGGGGTATGCCTGTGTTACATAGTTACATACATGCTCCGGTCCCATTGCGTACGTTAATGTGGGGTATCCCTGTAGTCTCTCTCGCTCTGTAGGGTGGTCTGGTCCCAGACCACTGGATAGCCAGTTCGCTGCCGCGTCCTGTCTGTGTCCCTCACACTGGTACTACAATGGCAGGATCCCTATCTATGGGCCTGTCCCTGCAGCAACCACAAGCTGAGTGAGGGGAGTCGGGCCTAGCTGGGACCTAAGGGGGGTCTCTGGTCTAGTGCAGGGTCACAGATGCCCTGCACCTACACACCCTACCCCTTCCTCGTCCCAGCTCCTCCTGGCATGGTCCTAGCGTGCGCAATGTATCTATTCTCTAGAGCAGGAGAATCCGGCTGCGCTATTGGCTGCTGAAGCCCATGTGATCCGTTGCCCCAGTGCATCTTGGGGGCTGTAGTGCCCTGTGAATCTATTCTCCAAATGGCCACATCGCGCGCCTACACTGCGCATGTGTGGCATCTCGAGCATGTGTGATCGCAGCCAAGATGGCGGCGCCCTGCAATGGGAGCCGCCGGTAACCTCCGGCGATCGGGTCGCCTGCCGCAACCTCCCCACACTTCCCCCCTAGCCCCCTCTGACAGACGCAGCTGCAGTCAGCGGTAGGGGGCAGACTGGGGACCAGAGGGAACACAGGCTGTTCGAGAAATTGCTTTTAGAAGAGAAAACTTTGAATAAATGCTGGGCTAATATTTGTATGATGCAAGTCCTTAAATATTGTGCAGTGTTTATTTTAATTTGTAAATTGATTTTATGTGAAATGTTATGCTGGAATTTTTCTCTCTCAATAAAATAGAGTTCCTCCTATTACCTCCTGTCACGAGCGACCCGGACTTTTAACACCATTTATATGTAAGTGATCAGTCACAGGGCAAAACACAGTAATGAAATAAAATGAGGTTTATTTTGGATAAATCCTCGGAAACACACAGAAATACAAAAATATACACACTTACAGGGGTCTGGGGGGTGAAATCTACCTTCCCTAGGTGCAAGGACCCACTTCAAATGGGTTTCCCTGTCCGCTTCTCTGCTCCAGGATACCAAAGTGCTGCACACAGCAGCCCCTCCGAAATATATCTCCACAATCCTTCCCAGAGGTGGACTTCTGATGGACTTTTGAGGGAATCTCCACACTCCCTCCCAGAGTGTCTCTCCCTCTGAGGGTAACCAACTCTCTGATCAGCAGTGTTCCTTATATATACCCCTTGGTGGCTGTTGAGCAAGGGCAGCCAGCCAAGAGAACCAGTGCCTGGGGCTCAGACCTGATAACTGATTCAATTAACGAGTGTCCTACCTTTGTTCGGATGATATAGAACAATTCAGTTAAAGGTATTACATAAACTCCTTCCATACAAAATAATAGGCACATAACATAATTTACATTTGTAGGGCTGATGTTAATTCCATCACCACACAATACCAACTACTGTATCTAATCTGGGAGGAACTGCTAACACATGTATAAAGGCAGACATAAGGTAATTATGTAAAAGACAGGACTTAGCATTACACACAGCTAGACCAAATCCCATCACAGAACAATGTTGATTGGGGAAAGGATTGTTACAGGGAAGCAGAATACATGCTTTGAAATGCATTCTTACAGACACGGTGCATTATACATTCCCCGTGCTCCCTCTGATATTAAATGACATTTGGCTGAAATAAGCCTTACATAGCTGGCCAAGTTATATGGATTTAGGGGTAAATAGCTGGGATTTCTCTTTATTAAGTCCCCCAGCTACCCCTACCGTCACACATATAACCACTCCCTATAACTCCTCCTATTACCCTATATGACCGCTCCCTATAACTTCTCCTATTACCCCATATACCCACTCCCTATAACTCCCCCTATTACCCCATTTACCCGCTCCCTATATCTCCTATTACCCCGTATAACCGCTCCCTATAACTCCCCCTATTACCCCATATAACCGCTCCCTATAACTCCTCCTATTACCACATATACCCCCTCCTTATAACTCCTCCTATTACCCCATATAACCACTCCCTATAACTCCTCCTATTACCCTATATAACCGCTCCCTATAACTCCTCCTATTACACCATATACCCACTCCCTATAACTCCTCCTATTACCCTATATAACCGCTCCCTATAACTCCCCCTATTACCCCATATAACCACTCCCTATAACTCCTCCTATTACCCTATATAACCGCTCCCTATAACTCCTCCTATTACACCATATACCCACTCCCTATAACTCCTCCTATTACCCTATATAACCGCTCCCTATAACTCCCCCTATTACCCCATATACCCGCTCCCTATAACTCCTCCTATTGCCCCATATAACCGCTCCCTATATCTCCTATTACCCCGTATACCCGCTCCCTATAACTCCTCCTATTACCCCATATACCCGCTCCCTATAACTCCTTCTATTTCCCTATATCAGGGGTGCGCAAACTGGGGGCGCAGGATTTTCTAGGGGGGCGCTGAGGTTGCTGAGCCCCCGCGCTCTTCCCCCGGCATGTAAATTAAATGCCGGGGGAGGCGCAAGGCCCCTGAAACGTCCCTTACCTGCCCTCAGCGGGCTCTAAAGTGAAGCGTCGCCATGACAACACGGCGTGAAATGACTCAGCGGGGTCAAATGGCAACACGTCACATGACGTCGTGGAGCTCGAGAGCAGGTAAGGAGGGGGATGCAGCAAGGGGGAGCACTGACAGGGGGGCGCGAATTGAAAAGTTTAAGCACCCTTGCCCTATATAACCGTTCCCTATAAGTCCTCCCATTACCCCATATACCCGCTCCCTATAACTCCTCCTATTACCCCATATAACCGCTTCCTATAACTCCTCCTATTACCCCATATAACCGCTTCCTATAACTCCTCCTATTACCCCATATAACCGCTCCCTATAACTCCTCCTATTACCTCATATAAACTTTCTATAACTCCTCCTATTACCCCATATACCCCCTCCCTATAATTCCTATTGCCCCATATACCCGCTCCCTATAAGTCCTCCCATTACCCCATATACCCGCTCCCTATAACTCCTCCTATTACCCCATATAACCGCTCCCTATAACTCCTCCTATTACCCCATATAACCGCTCCCTATAACTCCTCCTATTACCCCATATACCCGCTCCCTATAACTCCTATTGCCCCATATACCCGCTCCCTATAACTCCTCCTATTATCCCATATAACCGCTCCCTATAACTCCTCCTATTACCCCATATAAACTTTCTATAACTCCTCCTATTACCCCATATACCCCCTCCCTATAACTCCTCCTATTGCCCCATATACCCGCTCCCTATAACTCCTCCTATTATCCCATATAACCCCTCTCTATAACTCTTGCTATTACTCCATGTAAGCTGTGACTTACAGGGGGCAGTTCCTGTGTTACGGGAGGGACGGGGGGGGGACGGGAGGGGCAGTTCCAGTGAGTAAGTAGGATGGGCAGTTCATGTGAGTTATGGGGGGCAGCTGTTGTTACAGGGGGCAGTTCCTGTGTTATGGGGGGGACGGGGGGGGGCAGTTCCAGTGAGTAAGTAGGATGGGCAGTTCATGTGAGTTATGGGGGGCAGCTGTTGTTACAGGGGTCCCCGGAGTGGAAGAGAACGAGGACGTTTATCAGAGGGAACATTGTGAGAGCTCCCAGCATGGAGCCAAGCTGCACTACTGCCCCACACCACACAAGGGCGCTGTACCCCTCATCCCGCAGGATCAGTCCGATGATAACTTTCACATAGGAGAGGACACCCACAAAGAGAACCCAGCTCAGCACCTGCAAAGGGAACAATCAAAGCATCAGCACCTTCTATCAGGGGCTCCCCAAACCAGGATTCAGGGGCTCCCCCCTAACCAGGTTTAAGGGCTCCTCCTGCCCAGGATTCAAGGGCTCCCCCTGCCCAGGATTCAGGGGCTCCCCCCTGCCCAGCTTTCAGGTGCTCCCCCCCCCTGCCCAGCTTTCAGGTGCTCCCCCCCTGCCCAGGATTCAGGGGCTCCCCCTGCCCAGGATTCAGGGGCTCCCCCTGCCCAGGATTCAGGGGCTCCCCCTGCCCAGGATTCAGGGGCTCCCCCTGCCCAGGATTCAGGGGCTCCCCCTGCCCAGCTTTCAGGTGCTCCCCCCCCTGCCAAGGTTTCAAGGGCTCCTCCTGCCCAGGATTCAGGGGCTCCCCCTACCCAGGATTCAAGGGCTCCCCCTACCCAGGATTCAGGGGCTCCCCCTGCCCAGGATTCAGGGGCTCCCTCTGCCCAGGTGTCATTTTGTCTCCCGCTCTTATCCTTGTTCTATATCAGGGATGCTCTCAATGAAGTGAGTGTGTAAATGCAGGTACTTACAATGAGTGTGCCCCAGTATGCGTGTGTAAGAGGGGTACTTACAATGAGTGTGTCCCAGTGTGCGTGTGTAAGAGGGGTACTTACAATGAGTGTGCCCCAGTGTGCGTGTGTAAGAGGGGTACTTACAATGAGTGTGCCCCAGTGTGCGTGTGTAAGATGGGTACTTACAATGAGTGTGTCCCAGTGTGAGTGTGTAAGAGGAGCATATTTACAATGAGTGTGCCCCAGTGTGAGTGTGTAAGAGGAGCATACTTACAATGAGTGTGCCCCAGTGTGAGTAAGTGGAACACACTTACAATGAGTGTGCACCAGTGTGAGTGTGTAAGAGGAGGGTACTCACAATGAGTGTGCCCCAGAGTGAGTGTGTAAGATGAGGGTACTTACAATGAGTATCAGTGTGAGTGTGTAAGAGGAGCGTACTTACAATGATTGTGCCCCAGTGTGTGTCTAAGAAGAGCGTACTTACAATGAGTGTGCTCAAGTGTGAGTGTGTAAGAAGAGCGTACTTACAATGAGTGTGCCCCCAGTGTGAGTGTCTAAAAGGAGCGTACTTACAATGAGTGTTTCCCGGGTGTGAGTGTGTAAGAGGATTGTACTTACAATGAGTGTGCCCCAGTGTGCGTGTAAGAGGAGGGTTCTTACAATGAGTGTGTCCCCAGTGTGAGTGTGTAAAAGGAGCATACTTAATATGAGTGTGCCCCAGTGTGCGTGTGTAAGAGGGGTACTTACAATGAGTGTGCCCCAGTGTCAGTGTGTAAGAGGAGGGTACTGTGACGGTAGGGGTAGATGTGACTGCTTTTACATAAAGGTTATTCCTCCCATTACCCCTACCTGTCAGTGATATAATGTAGTTGTGTATGTACAGTTTATTGCAGCAGTCCTATATATGTTCCTCTTAAAGTATGTGAAACAGTGATGTACAGCTCCATCCAAGAGTGGGGACCTGTAGGGGTTACCTCCCTCTTGTAAACGGAGCTGTAATCACATCAGTTTGGTATTGTAGGCCTGGACACTGGGATGGGATTAGGACCATGTTGAGGAACCAGGGAGAGGTTGACCACTTGCTGAGTGGACTTGTTCTGCCAGGAAGCTGTAACCCCTGGGGATGTATCTGTATGGTTTGTCTGTGGAAGGGGATTGTAGCAGAATTGTCCTGGCCCACCTTCAACCCCAGAAATCTCGTGAACCGGGTCTAGGGCTGTGTGCAGAGACCAGGAATATTGTTCCTACCCAGACAAGCTGGCACCCCCCTGAGTGGGACAGGGGTAAAAATACTCCCCCCCAGCAGAGTCATTCTGGACTGGATAGTCTCTGGTGAAGGCTGTGTGCGGACAGGGGACATGAGGAGCCCCTGTAAAGGAAGAGCTGACAGGGAGTCAGCAGAAGGGGCCTGAGGTGACCCAGTGCAGGGGTCTGGACCATGCGGTGCAGCTGCGGTCTGCCTGGGCAGCGTTGGCCGGAGTGAAAGGCCATGCTGCCCATACTACAGAGGGCAGCGACGCAAGCTGGGAACGCATATCGGGGTAAGCGTCAGGACAGAGGTTGTTCCCCCAGTTGGGTAAGTTTGTGTGTTTGTGTTTTATGTACTGGAAGTTTGTAGAAACTTTTTCCAATACTGATCCCTGGGGTACTGATCCCTGGGGTACTGATCCCTGGGGTACTAATCCCCAGTGTACTGATCCCCGGGGTACTGATCCCTGGGGGTACTGATCCCTGGTGTACTGATCCCTGGTGTACTGATCCCTGGGGTATTGATCCCTGTGGGGTACTGATCCCTGGGGTACTGATCCCTGGGGTACTGATCCCTGGGGTACTGATCCCTGGGGTACTGATCCCTGGTGTACTGATTCTTGGGGTACTGATTCCTGGGGTACTGATCCCTTGGGTACTGATCCCTTGGGTACTGATCCCTGGGGTATTGATCCCTGGGGTACTGATCCCTGGGGTAGTGATCTCGGGTGTACTGATCCATGGGGTACTGATCCCTGGGGTACTGTTCCCTGGAGTACTGATCCCCGGGGTACTGATCCCTGGGGTACTGATCCCTGGGGTACTGATCCCTGGGGTACTGATCCCCGGGGTACTGATCCCCGGGGTACTGATCCCCATTGTACTGATCCCCGGTGTACTGATCCCCGGGGTACTGATCCCTGGGGTACTGATCCCCAGTGTACTGATCCCCAGTGTACTGATCCCCGGGGTACTGATCCACAGGGTACTGATCCCCGGGGTACTGATCCCCGGTGTACTGATCCCCGGTGTACTGATCCCCGGGGTACTGATCCCCCTCTGTACTGATCCCCAGTGTACTGATCTCCGGGGTACTGATCCCTGGGGTACTGATCCCTGGGGTACTGATCCCTGGGGTACTGATCCCTGGGGAACTGATCCCTGGGGTACTGATCCCTGGGGTACTGATCCCTGGGGTACTGTTTCCTGGGGTACTGATCCCCGGGGTACTGATCCCCGGGGTACTGTTCCCTGGGGTACTGATCCCTGGGGTACTGATCCCCAGTGTACTGATCCCCAGTGTACTGATCCCCGGGGTACTGATCCACAGGGTACTGATCCCCGGGGTACTGATCCCCGGTGTACTGATCCCCGGTGTACTGATCCCCGGGGTACTGATCCCCCAGTGTACTGATCCCCAGTGTACTGATCTCCGGGGTACTGATCCCTGGGGTACTGATCCCTGGGGTACTGATCCCTGGGGTACTGATCCCTGGGGAACTGATCCCTGGGGAACTGATCCCTGGGGTACTGATCCCTGGGGTACTGATCCCTGGGGTACTGTTTCCTGGGGTACTGATCCCCGGGGTACTGATCCCCGGGGTACTGTTCCCTGGGGTACTGATCCCTGGGGTACTGATCCTTGGGGTACTGATCACCGGGGTACTGATCCCTGGGGTATGTTGTCCTGTGACAGGTACTTATAATGATTGTGCCCCCCGATGTGGGTTGGTAAGAGGAGGGTACTTACAATGAGTGTGCCCCCAATGTGGGTTGGTAAGAGGAGGGTACTTACAATGAGTGTGCCCCCGGTGTGGGTTGGTAAGAGGAGGGTACTTACAATGAGTGTGCCCCCAATGTGGGTTGGTAAGAGGAGGGTACTTACAATGAGTGTGCCCCCGATGTGGGTTGGTAAGAGGAGGGTACTTACAATGAGTGTGCCCCCAATGTGGGTTGGTAAGAGGAGGGTACTTACAATGAGTATGCCCCCGGTGTGGGTTGGTAAGAGGAGGGTACTTACAATGAGTATGCCCCCAATGTGGGTTGGTAAGAGGAGGGTACTTACAATGATTGTGCCCCCGGTGTGGGTTGGTAAGAGGAGGGTTCTTACAATGAGTGTGCTCCCGATGTGGGTTGGTAAGAGGAGGGTACTTACAATGAGTATGCCCCCGGTGTGGGTTGGTAAGAGGAGGGTACTTACAATGAGTGTGCCCCCGATGTGGGTTGGTAAGAGGAGGGTACTTACAATGAGTATGCCCCCGGTGTGGGTTGGTAAGAGGAGGGTACTTACAATGAGTATGCCCCCAATGTGGGTTGGTAAGAGGAGGGTACTTACAATGAGTGTGCCCCCGATGTGGGTTGGTAAGAGGAGGGTACTTACAATGAGTATGCCCCCGGTGTGGGTTGGTAAGAGGAAGTTACTTACAATGAGTGTGCCCCCAATGTGGGTTGGTAAGAGGAGGGTACTTACAATGATTGTGCCCCCGATGTGGGTTGGTAAGAGGAGGGTACTTACAATGATTGTGCCCCCGGTGTGGGTTGGTAAGAGGAGGGTACTTACAATGAGTGTGCCCCCGGTGTGGGTTGGTAAGAGGAGGGTTCTTACAATGAGTATGCCCCCGGTGTGGGTTGGTAAGAGGAGGGTACTTACAATGAGTGTGCCCCCCGGTGTGGGTTGGTAAGAGGAGGGTACTTACAATGAGTATGCCCCCGGTGTGGGTTGGTAAGAGGAGGGTACTTACAATGAGTATGCCCCCAATGTGGGTTGGTAAGAGGAGGGTACTTACAATGAGTATGCCCCCGATGTGGGTTGGTAAGAGGAGGGTACTTACAATGAGTGTCCCCCCGGTGTGGGTTGGTAAGAGGAGGGTACTTACAATGAGTGTGCCCCCGGTGTGGGTTGGTAAGAGGAGGGTACTTACAATGAGTGTGACCCCGGTGTGGGTTGGTAAGAGGAGGGTACTTACAATGAGTGTGCCCCCGGTGTGGGTTGGTAAGAGGAGGGTACTTACAATGAGTGTGCCCCCGGTGTGGGTAGGTAAGAGGAGGGTTCTTACAATGAGTGTGCCCCCGGTGTGGGTTGGTAAGAGGAGGGTACTTATAATGATTGTGCCCCCGGTGTGGGTTGGTAAGAGGAGGGTACTTACAATGAGTGTGCCCCCGGTGTGGGTTGGTAAGAGGAGGGTACTTACAATGAGTGTGCCCCCAATGTGGGTTGGTAAGAGGAGGGTACTTACAATGAGTATGCCCCCGATGTGGGTTGGTAAGAGGAGGGTACTTACAATGAGTATGCCCCCGGTGTGGGTTGGTAAGAGGAAGTTACTTACAATGAGTATGCCCCCGGTGTGGGTTGGTAAGAGGAGGGTACTTACAATGAGTGTGCCCCCGGTGTGGGTTGGTAAGAGGAGGGTTCTTACAATGAGTGTGCCCCCGATGTGGGTTGGTAAGAGGAGGGTACTTACAATGAGTGTGCCCCCGGTGTGGGTTGGTAAGAGGAGGGTACTTACAATGAGTGTGCCCCCAGTGTGGGTTGGTAAGAGGAGGGTACTTACAATGAGTATGCCCCCGGTGTGGGTTGGTAAGAGGAGGGTACTTACAATGAGTATGCCCCCGGTGTGGGTTGGTAAGAGGAGGGTACTTACAATGAGTATGCCCCCGGTGTGGGTTGGTAAGAGGAGGGTACTTACAATGAGTGTGCCCCCGGTGTGGGTTGGTAAGAGGAGGGTACTTACAATGAGTGTGCCCCCAATGTGGGTTGGTAAGAGGAGGGTACTTACAATGAGTATGCCCCCGGTGTGGGTTGGTAAGAAGAGGGTACTTACAATGTGTGTGCCCCCAATGTGGGTTGGTAAGAGGAGGGTACTTACAATGAGTATGCCCCCGATGTGGGTTGGTAAGAGGAGGGTACTTACAATGAGTGTGCCCCTGGTGTGGGTTGGTAAGAAGAGGGTACTTACAATGAGTGTGCCCCCGATGTGGGTTGGTAAGAGGAGGGACTTACAATGAGTGTGCCCCTGGTGTGGGTTGGTAAGAAGAGGGTACTTACAATGAGTGTGCCCCCGATGTGGGTTGGTAAGAGGAGGGACTTACAATGAGTGTGCCCCCGATGTGGGTTGTTAAGAGGAGGGTACTTACAATGAGTGTGCCCCCGGTGTGGGTTGGTAAGAGGAGGGTACTTACAATGAGTGTCCCCCCAATGTGGGTTGGTAAGAGGAGGGTACTTACAATGTGTGTGCCCCCAATGTGGGTTGGTAAGAGGAGGGTACTTACAATGAGTGTGCCCCCAATGTGGGTTGGTAAGAGGAGGGTACTTACAATGAGTATGCCCCCGATGTGGGTTGGTAAGAGGAGGGTACTTACAATGATTGTGCCCCCGATGTGGGTTGGTAAGAGGAGGGTACTTACAATGTGTGTGCCCCCAATGTGGGTTGGTAAGAGGAGGGTACTTACAATGACTGTGCCCCCAATGTGGGTTGGTAAGAGGAGGGTACTTACAATGAGTATGCCCCCGATGTGGGTTTGTAAGAGGAGGGTACTTACAATGAGTGTGCCCCCGGTGTGGGTTGGTAAGAGGAGGGTACTTACAATGAGTATGCCCCCGATGTGGGTGTATGTAGCCCTGATTGGTTTTTGGGCTATAGGTCTGCTCTCCTCCTGGCAGTAAAGCCTAGTAAGGGTAGGTTTGCCAGAGTAATCATAGGTTTTCCCCACTCCTTGCAGTGCATTGAGTCAGGGAAGGTAGTGTCATCAGGCCTTGTGTCAAATCAGATGGGTGGTGCCTACTGAACTGGTACTTAATGCATTGCACTTCCTGTATTTAGCCAGTCTGCCTCTACCGAGAGAGACTGGTTTACCCAAACTAAGCTGTCAGGGCTCTGGCCGTTTGAGGCCCGCCCTTAGGGGAGCGGTGGGAAACCGTTACCTCTTATCCCACAAGGGGATAAGGGAAGAGCTGGGACCACTCTCGTGCCCTTTGGCTGGGAGTGAGTCCAGGGACATCCTGAGGGTGGAGACCCTCTGAGGCTGTTCATCTGCTGCTGCTGAATACAGAGAGACCAATAAAGCATCCTGAGCTTTATTATACCTCCTGCCTGAGAGTGAAGTCCATTGGGAGGAGGGGGGCGAGATTCTCCTGCAGAGACTTCTCCCCATACACCTGGGGGCTGCACGAGATGGAGGTGCTGCACCTGTGAGGATAAGACCCCAGAAGCCTGTCCTGTTATTCCCCTATACCACCATGCGGGACACCCAGGGCCCCCTGTTACCAGCAGGTTTGCACCACACTAGGGCATGTAACCCGAGCGAGTTTCCCAGAGAGAGGCCCGAAATGAGATTGGGGGGGGGGGGGGGGGGGAGGCCAGAGATGAGTATGCCCCCAATGTGGGTGTATAAGAGGGGTACTTACAATGAGTATGCCTCAGATGTGGGTGTATAAGAGGGGTACTTACAATGAGTATGCCCCCGATGTGGGTTGGTAAGAGGAGGGTACTTACTATGAGTGTGCCCCTGATGTGGGTGTATAAGAGGGGTACTTACAATGAGTGTGCCCCCGATGTGGGTGTATAAGAGGGGTACTTACAATGAGTGTGCCCCCGATGTGGTTTGGTAAGAGGAGGGTACTTACAATGAGTATGCCCCTGATGTGGGTGTGTAAGAGGAGGGTACTTACTATGAGTGTGCCCCCGATGTGGGTGTGTAAGAGGAGGGTACTTACAGTGAGTATGCCCCTGATGTGGGTGTGTAAGAGGAGGGTACTTACTATGAGTGTGCCCCCGATGTGGGTGTGTAAGAGGGGTACTTACAATGAGTGTGCTCCCGATGTGGGCGTGTAAGAGGGGTATTTACAGTGAGTATGCCCCTGATGTGGGTGTGTAAGAGGAGGGTACTTACTATGAGTGTGCTCCCGATGTGGGTGTATAAGAGGGGTACTTACAATGAATATGTCCCCAATTTGGGTGTGTAAGAGGGGTACTTACAATGAGTGTTCCCCCGATATGGGTGTGTAAGAGGGGTACTTACAATGAGTATGTCCCTGATGTGGGTGTGTAAGAGGAGGGTACTTACAATGAGTGTCCCCCCGATGTGGGTGTGTAAGAGGGGTACTTACAATGAGTGTGCCCCCGATGTGGGCGTGTAAGAGGGGGGGACATGGGCTCAGTACCGCCATACTCATGATGTAACATCCAATCCCAGACCCCGTCAGTGTCAGGATGCCCATCGTTAGCAGAGACCTACGAGAGTTATAATGTTGAGGTGATTAAGCAACACGGCTTAACGATCTAATCTAATCAACACCCAAAGTAAAAGGGCCAGTCCCTCCTAAAACAAGGGGTATCCGAACCAGGGACGTTTAATACGTTTAATATTTCTTTTATTTAATATAAAAACATAGATTGTAAGCTCCACGGGGCAGGGACCTGTGCCTGCAAAATGTCTCTGTAAAGCGCTACATATAACTAGCAGCGCTATACAAGAACACGCTATTATTAATATGAGAGCTTTGCGGAAATAGAAAGATTTGTACACAAAACGAAGGGGTTTTACCATTTTTATCTAATGTCTTTTGGCATCTGATATGAAATCTATGCAAGTACTCTGGGTTTGTAAGTATAAATATATTAGTACTCTGGGGTTGGAAGTATAAATATATTAGTACTCTGGGGTTGGAAGTATAAAAGTATTGTTGCTATGAGTTTGTAAGTATAAAATATCAGTACTCTGGGTTTGTAAGTATAAATTTATTGGTACTCTGGGTTGGTAAGTATAAAAGTATCGTTACTCTGAGTTTGGAAGGATAAAAGTATCGATACACTGGGGTTGGAAGCATAAAAGTATTGGTACTCTGGGTTTGTAAGTATACATTTATTGGTACTCTTTGGTTTGTAAGTATAAAAGTATCGATACTCTAGGTATGTAAGTATAAAAGTATCGATACTCTAGGTATGTAAGTATAAAAGTATCGATACTCTGTGTTTGCAAGTATAAAAGTATCAATACTCTGGGGTTGTATGTATAAAAGTATAAATACTCTGGGTTTGTAAGTATAAAAGTATCAACCAACAGAAGGAATGTCTCCAGCACTCAATGTGAATAAACTGGAAACAATAGTCAGCAAATTCGCCAAAAAATATATAAATTGTATTGAAATAAAGAATATAATACTAGAAGGATGCTACCAATATCCTGGGGAATGTCTGTGTATCTAAAAGGCAAGGCTGGCGCGAGGGGAGGGAAGGGAGAGAGGGGAGGGGAGGGAGGGGAGGGAGGGGAGGGAGGGGAGGGAGGGAAGGAAGGGGAGGGAGGGAGGGGAGGAAGGGGAGAGAGGGGAGGGAAGGGAGAGGAGGGAGAGAGGGGAGGGGAGGGAGGGAAAGGAGGGAGGGGAGGGGAGAGGAGGGAGAGAGGGGAGGGAGGGGAGGGGAGGGAAGGGAGGGAAGGGAGAGGAGGGAGAGGAGGGAGGGGAGTGGAGGGGAGCAGAGGGAGGGGAGCGGAGGGAGGGGAGGGGAGGGAGGGGAGGGAAGGGAGAGGAGGGAAGGGAGGGGAGGGGAGGGAAGGGAGGGGAGGAGAGGGAGGGGTGGGGAAGGGAGGGGAGGGAGGGAGGGGAGGGGGGGAGGGAGGGAGGGAGGGGAGGGAGGGAAGGGGAAGGGAGGGGAGGGAGGGAGGGAAGGGGAAGGGAGGGGAGGGAGGGAAGGGATGGGAGGGGAAGGGAGGGGAGGGAGGGGAAGGGAGGGGAGGGGGAGGGAGGGGAGAGGAGGGGAGGGAAAACACAAAGGGAATAAGATTGTGACAATAACCTGCCTAACGGCAAAAGGTGGAATAAATGTGATGAAGCGAAAGGGGGGGCAACGTTTCGGGGCAGGACGCCTCTTCCTCGGGCCCGTTCCCACAGATCCTTATAAAAGGAGCCTGTGGTACTTCCCTTCCTGCCATACCACAGAGTATCTCCCTCCCGTCTGTACTGTAATTATATACACAACTAAACAACATAAAATGATGCATACATAGGCAGGAACATCTAACCAGAGGAACACTGCTAGAAAGTGCGTCCTCAGATGCTTACTACCAATCAAGCAATCATCACCCAGCCTCCTTCTAGTATTATATTCTTATTTCCATACAATTTATATATTTTTTGGCCAATTTGCTGACTATTGTTTTCCTTGTATTCACATTTAGTGCTGGGGACATCCCTTCTGTTGTCTTATAGTATTGGGGGGGGGGGGGGGCGGGGGTTAAGGGTCCCTCCTGTCATTCCCGTGCACCAGATATTAGTGTGTTTTAACTTACCTCTGTAGTACCGTACGTTTTGTATAAAAGTATCAATACTCTGGAGTTGTAAGTATAAAAGTATCGGTACTCTGGAGTTGGAAGTATAAAAGTATCAATACTCTGGGTTTGGAAGTATAAAAGTATCGGTACTCTGGGTTTGGAAGTATAAAAGTATCGGTACTCTGGAGTTGTAAGTATAAAAGTATCGGTACTCTGGAGTTGTAAGTATAAAAGTATCGGTACTCTGGGTTTGGAAGTATAAAAGTATCGGTACACTGGAGTTGTAAGTATAAAAGTATCGGTACTCTGGGTTTGGAAGTATAAAAGTATCGGTACACTGGAGTTGTAAGTATAAAAGTATCGGGACACTGGAGTTGTAAGTATAAAAGTATCGGTACTCTGGGTTTGGAAGTATAAAAGTATCGGTACACTGGAGTTGTAAGTATCAAAGTATCGGTACTCTGGGTTTGGAAGTATAAAAGTATCGGTACACTGGAGTTGTAAGTATCAAAGTATCGGTACTCTGGGTTTGTCATGGAACAAGAATCACATTTCTGCCCGACCCCCCTTCTGCTTGTCAGCTCCTTAAGTTCAGCTGCAGGCATTTGTTCCACATACACACACACACTGTGCCTGTGTGATGTATCAATATGTTGCCCTTTCTGCCTGTGAGCAGGCAGCTAGTGAGTTGCTACAGCAACCTCTGAGATTCTTCTCAGAATGGGCTATTCTGCCCCCCCCCTGTCTTTGCTGACAGTAGTTTGTCCCATCTCACTTCTATTGTGACCCTTGCTCCTCACTTCCTTTTCCACCCTGGAGACAGTGAGTACAGCACCCATCTCTGTTACTCTCCCATGGCAAGGCCATCTCTTTCTACCTGTTCCTAACTACAAATCACAACTACACACCATCCACAAGAGCCTGTATTTACTGCTGCTTTTCCAATAAAGTGAAGGAAATATTATAGGACATACAAGCATACTGCTCCACATTGCTACGCAGAGCACCAGCCTCTATACAGCAAACAACTACTAATTTATGCAAAGACAAGCGAGCAGCTTTACATTGCTAATAAGAGCACACACCTTCTACAGCAAAGCCTTACAAACAGCCTGCAGCTCACACTCAAGGCTACAGCACTGCAGTCAGACAAGTGCATTAAACACAGAACTTTGATTGCCTTTCTCTGTCTGAGTCCATCCTCTGCACAGCCTGACAGTGAGGAATTACCATCTCACCTAACCCTGCGCACCTTCCCACGGCTAGCGCCACCAAGGCCCACACCACCGGACACCCGCCAGGACACGGGTCAGAGCCACCGGACACCTGTAAGTACAGCTACCCCTACGCTTACCGCTGCAGGACACCTACCGGCACTATCTGAGACAGTCGGCCATAGCTGACGCAGGTAACAGACCGCACGCCACACGCACTGGCTAAAGGCCTACATACACCTACAGCATGGCAGAACTCAGATCCCCACCAGACACAACGCAGGAGAGTGATCACTCAGACACAGAGACCGCTGCGCATCTGCAACAGGCGCAGGCAGGCGCAAGGCCCAAATGGGCAGTCACACTGACACAAAAGGCCCACGAAAAATATGAGACAGACATTGAAGCGCACCGCGCCAAGTTAGAAAAGGCCTGGGAAACAACCACACTTGGAATACGCAATGTCGCCGGTGCTGGCAATTCTGTACAACAGCTCAAGCAGGCAATAACTCAATTAAAGATAGATCACGCACGCTACCAAGCACTGTCAGAGGCATACGCCACTTACCTGGCCAGGGCTAACACCGGCGAAAGCCTGCAAGAAAGGGACCTACAGCATAACATTGACTTGACACGTGACAGCCGCGTGCGAACCGCCATCACGGACGCCCAAAGCGATGGAAAAGAGCTCCTCCTGGAGACCGCATCGCAGCGCTCCAGCACATCCAGGCACTCATCAAGGTCAGCAAGATCAGCGCAATCTAACGTGTCTAGCGCAAGCGCTACAAAGGCGCGAGCCACCGCAGAGGCCGGGGGTGCCAGGGCCGAATATGGTCGGAGAGAGGCAGCCGTAAGGGCAGAAAGAGCACGCATAGAAGAGGAGGACTAGAACGCCACCAATGCCCCCGCTGCTGCCACCGCCGCTGCCACCGCCGCCATTGCCAATGCCGCCACCGCCGCTGCACGTAAAAAGGCCGAATTGGACGCTGATCTAGAAGCTCTAAGCAAAGAAGAGGACGTCGCCGCAGCCGCAATAGCCCAAGCCGAAGTCTTGAAGCAGCTGCGAGACAGGATAGCGGGGAGCAACCGTACAGACGGATAGCCTCAGAGGATCCAGTCCAATGCACTGAGGACTATGTAAGGAGCCTCTTCAGTGTAAACACCAGCGCACCATTTCAACACGGAGGGAGCGACTCCACAGACACCGAAGACTTGCTAGGTCCACGAGGAGAAGACGCTGTTCCTTCAATGGTACATGTTGCCTGGGATAGCCACAGCCGCAACAGTGATCCACACGCCAGCGCGCACACGGATGCACCACAACAGGCTCGCAATCCAGGTACACCCACATGGGAAAACACAGCCTCTCACACTGACCAGCAGTCATCACGTGTCCACGCCAAGAAAGAGGTGACCGCACGGAACCTCCCAGCAACTACCTCAGAACGTGACCAACACGCCGCTGCCTCAGGCCTGACAGACGTGGGCAAGTACATGATCCGGCGTGACCTGGTGCAAACAGGACTCACCAACTTTGACAACCGTCCTGAGAACTATCGAATGTGGAAGTTTACGTTCAAGGACGCAATCAAGAGCCTGGGCGTCTCAGCAAGGGAAGAGCTCAACCTGCTATTCAAATGGCTGGGAAAAGAATCCAAGGAACACGCGAAGAGACTCGGGACGGCAAACGCGAACCACCCCCAAGTAGGTCTCGACCTAGTATGGGAAAGGCTAGAGGAGTGCTACGGTAGCCCAGAAGCAGTCGAAGATTCACTCTTCAAGAGAGTCGACAACTTTCCCAGGATCACAGCCAAAGACTACTCGAAGTTACGAGAGCTTGGGGACCTGCTGCAAGAGCTGGAGTTTGCAAGAAAAGACCATTCCTTAACAGGTCTCAACGTCCTAGACTCATCTCGCGGAGTGAGAACCATCCTGGAGAAGCTACCCTTCAACCTCCAAGTAAGGTGGATTTCACAAGGCTCCAAATACAAAAGGGAGAAGCAAGTCGCCTTCCCTCCCTTCTCATTCTTCTTGAGCTTCATCCGCGAAGCAGCAAGGACAAGGAACGATCCCAGTTTCATCTTAGGTGCGCAAACCACACACAGTGCAAGCAGCCTGAGGAATGAGAGACCAGTGGCGAGATACGGTAACACTCAAACACCCATCTTGGTCCACAGGACGGACTTGTCTCCCACGACCCAAACTACTCCCGATCAGTTGGTCGCCGGAGACGAGGAACCAAGGGACCCAAACAGGGAATGTCCCATACACAAGAAGCCACACCCACTTAACAGGTGCTTTGGGTTCAGGATGAAGTCCCTAAGGGAACGCAAGAAGTTACTCGGAGAATTCGGAGTTTGCTTCAGGTGCTGCAATTCCACGACTCACCTAGCCAGAGACTGTAAAGAAGACATCAAATGTACAGTGTGCAAAAGTGACAAGCACGTGACATCTCTACATCCAGAGGCACTGACACTCCACCAACTCAACAACCCATCCTCCGTAGTGGAGCATGGTGGGGAGGAAGGAGAAGGAGAGCCAACATCTGTCACGTCTCAGTGCACCGAGGTTTGTGGAAAAGGGAGTGACAAAATATCCTGCTCCAAAATATGCCTTGTCGCAGTGCACCCCCAGGGACAACCTGAGAGGGCTATTCGGATGTATGCAATCCTCGACGATCAAAGTAACAGATCATTGGCGAAGACGGAGTTCTTCAACCTATTCAACACACAAGACAATGCCTCACCCTACACCCTCAGAACCTGTGCAGGGTCAACTGAGACAGCAGGGAGAAGAGCAAGCTGCTACGTCATACGTTCAGTGGATAACAGAGTGAAGATAACTCTCCCCACACTCATCGAGTGCAACCACATGGCTGCAAACAGGGATGAGATTCTCACACCAGATGTGGCACGCCATCACCCACACCTCAGAGGAATAGCCAACTACATCCCGCCGGTAGAACAAGGAGCCAAGATCTTGCTGCTGCTCGGTAGGGACATCCTGAGGGTGCACAAAGTCCATAAACAGCGCAACGGACCCCACAACGCACCATATGCCCAAAGACTTGACCTAGGATGGGTGACAGTGGGCAACGCGTGCACTGACAAAGGGCACGGACCAGACTATGTTGACACCTGCAGAACGGTGATAACAGAATGCGGACACACATCCCTCTCCGAACAATGTCTTGGCCATCTCCAAGTGACAGGAGGGCCAAGTGAGGAGAAGAGACAAGGTCATACCCCTGAGATCAACAAAAACATCTTCACATCAGGGGGATGTGACAATGGCCTAGGATGCTTAGTAGTCCAGACAACTAAGGATGACAAGGCGACTCCACCGAAGGAAGAAAGTAATCTCCTGAAGGTGCCTGACAAAGGGATCGTTCAAAAGACAATAAACAATCGGACGGTCCTCCTATGAGCAATGGCACAGCCATTCCTCTCCACAGAATACCAAGTGGCAAAGCAGCAAGCCGCCACAGCTGGTACAGCTGCAAAAGATTGCACCCTGCAGGTGACGCCACAGGGGTGAAAAGACTGTCCTCTCACACGTCTAAAAAGAGACAGTCGCAGAGACATTTCATAAAGGGATTTACAAGGGCAAAAGAGACTGTTCTTCATCATGTCCAGGGAGAAAATAACCTCCTGACGGCAGTTAAAGAGACACAAAAGCATTTCACCAAAATACGTGGAGACGTTCTCGTGCAAGAGAAACGTTCCGATGACCTAGTGTGCACAGCGTTCCAGACAACAAGGGACGGTAACAAACAAGCACCATCGATGGAAGATAGAGAATTCCAGAAGTTAATGGATAAGGAGCTCTTCAAGGACAGATCGGGCAGTTGGGTGACCCCGCTACCATTTTGTTCACCAAAAAGACGCCTCCCAAACTCACTTTGCTCCACTGCGACCTACAAAGGAAACCGGAGACCAAACATAACTTTGTAGCCTTCATCCAGAAGACATTCCTAAGCGGCCACGCAAAGCCAGCAATCTGGGCAACGTTCAGTTCCAATGCTCAGCACCAGGAAGCCTCTCCAAATGACGCCCTATGGGCCAGACTTGTCAGACAGTCTTCCAGGAGTGCTGATTCGCAAGGAGTCAGAAGCCATTACCTTCCGTCAAACACCAGGTGATGAAGTGACAGACTATCACGACTAGCACATCCACAAGGTGATGCCCTCTATAGAGAAAACTACAGAGATAAAAGGACTGTTCTCTCACAAATCTAAGAAGAAACAGGATCAGAGACTTTTGCAAAATACATTGTGGTGCACCCAGCTAACCTGGACCAGTGCATCCGCTTGGCATTCTTTGCCAAAGAACCTTTGCCAAGGGACTTTGAAGCCAGTGATACCGGCTGGTATCACATCCTTGTGTGGACACGGACTTTCGCATTGTTTTGTGAATACGATGTTATCTTTGTCATGCATTGCACATATGTTCCACATATTCCAGTTATATAGTGGTATCTCCAGATACCAGATGGGAAGTGTCATGGAACAAGAATCATATTTCTGTTTGACCCCCCTTCTGCTTGTCAGCTCCTTAAGTTCAGCTGCAGGCATTTGTTCTACACACATACACCGTGCCTGTGTGATGTATCAATATGTTGCCCTTTCTGCCTCTGAGCATGTAACCAGTGAGTTGCTACAGCAACCTCTGAGATTCTTCTCAGAATGGGCTATTCTGCCCTCCCCCCTGTCTTTGCTGACAGTAGTTTGTTCCCTCTCACGTCTAGTGTGACCCTTGCTCCTCACTTCCTTTTCCACCCTGGAGACAGTGAGAACAGCACCCATCTCTGTTACTCTCCCATGGCAAGGCCATCTCTTTCTACCTGTTTCATACTACAAATCACTACTACACACCATCCACAAGAGCCTGTATTTACTGCTGCTTTTCCAATAAAGTGAAGGAAATATTATAGGACTTGGCGTGATTTGGAAAGGGGGCTGAGTTAATGCTATCTGGGGCAATTCACACATCACACGTGACCCTGGCTTCAGAATAGGGTTTGTAAGTATAAAAGTATCGGTACACTGGAGTTGGAAGTATAAAAGTATCGGTACTCTGGCTTTGTACAGATAAAAGTATCGATACAATGGAGTTGGGGGTATAATAGACTAGAGGGTACAGAGAACCCTGTGCACACTATCTGCTCTGAGTAATACTGATTACTATCCGACGTCTGCCCCCCGTCTCCTCACCTGTTGGGCAGGTACATAGCGATGCCGCATGCCAGCGGGTTGGCCATGGCGGCGAGAGCAGCTGCCAGATGATAGACCCAGCCCCCATAGGGCATGCAGGAGTAGGTCTGCACCGCGGGCAGAACCGCGTTGGTCAGAGCATTGACCCAGGCCAAGACTAAGAAGACGAACACCCCCTCTGCGCACGAGTATCTCCCTGTGACCTTCCATATTCGCACGCTCTCCGTTCCACAGTCCTCACCTTCCATCATTGGCTTCTGTTCCACACCCTTACCCCCCACCTCTCTCCTCCTCATTGTCTCCTCATGCTGTCCCTGGCACATCTCCCTAGGCATTCTGTTGAGGATGGTGAAGGAGATCAGGCAGGTGCCCATCATGCCTGCCAGGAACAAGAAGAACCCCCACACGGGGTAGCGAACCGGCTGGTACAGCGCTGTGAAGGTTCCATTCACATCTGTCCCATTTGACCCTGTGGTGTTTCCCGGCACACAGCTCACTACCCCAACTCCTTGCCCCAGCGCCAGCAATGCGGGCATAAGTCCACTCAGCCCCTCTCCGATGAAGTAGGAGGTGAGGTAGTCGGGTCTGAGCCGGGTCATATAGGGCAGGAAGGTGACGGAGGATGTGCAGTCCACCAGCGCTAGAAAGAAGATGAGCGCTAGCAGAGCCGTGCTTCTCCGCGATGGCCCCACCCAGCTGGTCTCCTGCCAGAGGAATGCCAGCAGCAGACAAGCCAGGACTCCTACCCCTAGCAGCCCGGAAATCACCGGTCCCTCGCGGAGACACCCAGGATGGAACTTGTGGGCAAGGGTGACCACCAAGGGCCCAATGTTAGCAAATTGGATGAGTAGGGTGAGGTACGAGGGCAGCTCCCATCCCTCTGGGGTGTGGGGCACTAAGAGGGGCAGTTCCACCCAAACCCCGTTGATGGCGACCCAGGAACCAAGGCCCAGCAAGCAGGAGAGAAGGTGCAAGACCAGCGCCATAATCCACAGGGATCTAGTGAGTGGAATCCAGAGCCTGGGGAGCAGTGACTGGATCTAGTGAGTGGAATCCAGAGCCTGGGGAGCAGTGACTGGATCTAGTGAGTGGAATCCAGAGCCTGGGGAGCAGTGACTGGATCTAGTGAGTGGAATCCAGAGCCTGGGGAGCAGTGACTGGATCTAGTGAGTGGAATCCAGAGCCTGGGGAGCAGTGACTGGATCTAGTGAGTGGAATACAGAGCCTGGGGAGCAGTGACTGGATCTAGTGAGTGGAATACAGAGCCTGGGGAGCAGTGACTGGATCTAGTGAGTGGAATCCAGAGCCTGGGGAGCAGTGACTGGATCTAGTGAGTGGAATACAGAGCCTGGGGAGCAGTGACTGGATCTAGTGAGTGGAATACAGAGCCTGGGGAGCAGTGGGAGATTCTGCTGCTGATCTGTGGGACCTGACAAGTGGAAACTAGTGCAAGTGACTTATTGTTCAGGATCAGGGAGAGGCTTGGAAGTTGCTCTGTGATCCATGTGATCTGATAATTAGGATCTAGTGGGTGGGATACTCTGAGCTATGGGATCAAGTGTGACTGGTGGAAAGTTTGGATTCCGGGGATCGAGTTGATTTGTTCCACATTTCCGTGTAGGATGGTTGGTTCCAATACTTCTGCTCCCTTGATATTTTCTAGATCTGATTTTGACCTCCTGGCGATGGGAATCTCGGGGAGAACTTGATCTCTGGGATATTCTGACACAAGGACTCTGTAATAAAGAGTAAAAGAAGGATTTGTCACTGATCCGATCTGTCCTCTCACCACGGGGTGACTCAGACAGGAGGCATCGTCCGATGCTTGTTTTCTATATACTGCTCCCCTCTATGTAAGGGTTAGGGCCTCCTGATTGGGTTATCTAATTGCTCTACATACTGTATTCCTATGCTGCTTACTGTCGCCATCTTGTGGACAATCGCTAGTACTGAATGATCACCCCGCAAATGTTCAAATCTCTTCAGATGTCTTCAAAAACGTGAACACCAACTCCCCAACCCTGGTCAATGTGTCCTACTGTATTAGGGAGTTACTCCCCTCATACCTCAAACATCTCACCCCCTCAATGTGAGACTGCACCCCTCATACATCTCACCCCCTCACTGTGAGACTGCACCCCTCATACATCTCACCCCCTCACTGTGAGACTGCCCCCTCATACCTCATACATGTCACCCCCTCACTGTGCGACTGCACCCCTCATACCTCATACATCTCACCCCCTCACTGTGAGACTGCACCCCTCATACCTCATACATCTCACCCCCTCACTGTGAGACTGCACCCCTCATACCTCATACATCTAACCCTCTCACTGTGAGACTGCCCCCTCATACCTCATACATCTAACCCCCTCACTGTGAGACTGCACCCCTCATACCTCATACATCTCACCCCCTCACTGTGAGACTGCACCCCTCATACTTCATACATCTCACCCTCTCACTGTGAGACTGCACCCCTCATACCTCATACATCTCACCCCCTCACTGTGAGACTGCCCCCTCATACCTCATACATCTCACCCTCTCACTGTGAGACTGCCCCCCTCATACCTCATACATCTCAGCCCCTCACTGGGAGACTGCCCCCTCATACCCCCCCTCACTGTGAGACTGCACCCCTCATACCCCCCTCACTGTGAGACTGCACCCCTCATAACCCCCTCACTGTGAGACTGCACCCCTCATACCTCATACATCTCACCCCCTCACTGTGAGACTGCCCCCTCATACCTCATACATCTCACCCCCTCACTGTGAGACTGCACCCCTCATACCTCATACATCTCACCCCCTCACTGTGAGACTGCACCCCTCATACCTCATACATCTCACCCCCTCACTGTGAGACTGCCCCCTCATACCTCATACATCTAACCCTCTCACTGTGAGACTGCACCCCTCATACCTCATACATCTCACCCCCTCACTGTGAGACTGCACCCCTCATACCTCATACATCTCACCCCCTCACTGTGAGACTGCACCCTCATACCTCATACATCTCACCCCCTCACTGTGAGACTGCCCCCCTCATACCTCATACATCTCACCCCCTCACTGTGAGACTGCCCCCCTCATACCTCATACATCTCACCCCTTCACTGTGAGACTGCCCCCCTCATATCTCATACATCTCACCCCTCACTTTGAGACTGCACCCCTCATACCTCATACATCTCACCCCCTCACTGTGAGACTGCACCCCTCATACCTCATACATCTAACCCTCTCACTGTGAGACTGCACCCCTCATACCTCATACATCTCACCCCCAACTGTGAGACTGCACCCCTCATACCTCATACATCTCACCCCCTCACTGTGAGACTGCACCCCTCATACCTCATACATCTCATCCCCTCACTGTGAGACTGCACCCCTCATACCTCATACATCTAACCCCCTCACTGTGAGACTGCACCTCTCATACCTCATACATCTAACCCCCTTACTGTGAGACTGTCCCCCTCATACCTCATACATCTAACCCCCTCACTGTGAGACTGCACCCCTCATACCTCATACATCTCACCCTCTCACTGTGAGACTGCACCCCTCATACCTCATACATCTCACCCCCTCACTGTGAGACTGCACCCCTCATACCTCATACATCTCACCCCCTCACTGTGAGACTGCCCCCTCATAGTGAGACTGCACCCCTCATACCCCCCCTCACTGTGAGACTGCACCCCTCATACCCCCCCTCACTGTGAGACTGCCCCCTAATACCATTCACCTCCCCCCTCACTGTGAGACTGCACCCCTCATATCCCCCCTCACTGTGAGACTGCCCCCTCATACCACTCACCTCCCCCTCACTGTGAGATTGCCCCCCTCATACCTCTCATATCCCCCCTCACTGTGAGACTGCCCCCTCATACCACTCACCTCCCCCTTTACTGTGAGACTGCCCCCTCATACCACTCACCTCCCCCTTTACTGTGAGATTGCCCCTTCGTACCTCTCACCTCCCCCTTAAACCTCTCACCTCCCCCCTCACTGTGAGACTGCCCCCCTCATACCTCACCTCCCTCCTCATACCTCTCACCTCTCCCCTCACTGTGAGACTGCCCCTCATACCTTTCACCTCCCCCCTCATACCTCTCACCTCCCCCCTCACTGTGAGACTGCCCCTCATACCTCTCACCTCCCCCCTCATACCTCTAACCTCCCCCCTCACTCTGAGACTGCCCTTCATACCTCTCACCTCCCCCTCATACCTCTCACCTCCCCCTTACACCTCTCCCCTCACTGTGAAACTGCCCCCCTCATACCTCCCTCCTCCCCCCCTGACTGTGAGACTGCCCCTCATACCTCTCATCTCCCCCCCATACCTCTCACCTCCCCCCTCATACCTCTCACCTCTCACCTCCCCCTTACACCTCTCCCCTCACTGTGAGACTGCCCCCCTCATACCTCACCTCCCACCTCATACCTCTCACCTCCCCCTCATACCTCTCACCTCCCCCCTCACTGTGAGACTGCCCCTCATACCTCTCACCTCCCCCCTCATACCTCTCACCTCTCCCCTCACTGTGAGACTGCACCCCTCATACCTCACCTCCACCTCATACATCTCACCTCCCCCCTCATACCTCTCACCTCCCCCTTACACCTCTCCCCTCACTGTGAGACTGCATCCCTCATACCTCACCTCCACCTCATACCTCTCACCTTCCCCCTCATACCTCTCACCTCCCCCTTACACCTCTCCCCTCACTGGGAGACTGCCCCTCATACCTCTCACCTCCCCCCCATACCTCTCACCTCCCCCCTCATACCTCTCCCCTCCCCCTTTACTGTGAGATTGCCCCTTCGTACCTCTCACCTCCCCCTTAAACCTCTCACTTCCCCCCTCACTGTGAGACTGCCCCCCTCATACCTCACCTCCCCCCTCACTGTGAGACTGCCCCTCATACCTCTCACCTCCCCCACCATACCTCTCACCTCCCCCCTCATACCTCTCACCTCCCGCTTACACCTCTCCCCTCACTGGGAGACTGCCCCCCATACCTCTCACCTCCCTCCCCCCCATACCTCTCACCTCCCCCCCATACCTCTCATCTCCACCCCCCCATACCTCTCACCTCCCCCCCCATACCTCTCACCTCCCCCCCCATACCTCTCACCTCCCCCTCCATACCTCTCACCTCCCCCCTCATACCTCTCACCTCCCCCTTACACCTCTCCCCTCACTGGGAGACTGCCCCCCATACCTCTCACCTCCCCCACCATACCTCTCACCTCCCCCCCCATACCTCTCACCTCCCCCCCCATACCTCTCACCTCCCCCCCCATACCTCTCACCTCCCCCCCCATACCTCTCACCTCCCCCACCATACCTCTCACCTCCCCCACCATACCTCTCACCTCCCCCCCCCATACCTCTCACCTCCCCCCCCCATACCTCTCACCTCCCCCCCCCATACCTCTCACCTCCCCGCCCCCATACCTCTCACCTCCCCCCCCCATACCTCTCACCTCCCCAGAGGAGGGAACGTAGGGATCGCCGCTGTGCTCAGTCTCTAGACACCTTACAATGGGAATGCCAGGAGCTCACACAGAAGTGTAAGGTGTAGGTGCGACTCGCACGCACAGTCTGATAGCAAATAGGTGTAACCGGTACCTCCTCCGATTAGGAACCGGGCGTGTGATAAGAACGTAGCCGTATTTAGCACCCTGCTAAATACTCCCCGTGCCCTGCACGTCAGCCCTGGTAGCTGCCGGCGGCAGTGCCGGGGTTAAACCGCCCTCCCCAGGCTAGGCATGTGAGGAAGACAGGGAGAGGGAAAAAAACGGAGCACTATCTCCAATGCTGTAAAAAACAGCCAATAAACCACAGGGTATGCGTTCCCAAAATAAAGCTATTTAATGGGTCAAGAATCAGTTACAAAACACACCAACGCGTTTCAGACCTTAGTGGTCCTTTATCAAGGTGAATCCCTCTCCCTGTCTGTGAAGATTTCCACAACGGAGGCACATTCAACCTGGAGGTGCTGGACATCTGCAAGGACTTTCTTTTCATCGTGAATCTGCTTTCCCAAGTGAGTCCGTTCCAGCTTTGCCTCAATCAAATTTCCAGGGATCATCAACCGGTAACTATCCTTACCTCATTGCCTTGTGGGATAGCTGTTTACCTGATCCAATAGGACATATATATATCAACAGGTTGTCTTCCATTTCATTATAACAATTTTCAAACTACATAATTGTCTTGAGAGCATCACACATTTTTTTCTTCTATTAGGCATGTGAGGAAGGCGGGGTCACGGCTACTATATGTGCCTATTATGCCTCCCCTTTCAGGCACACGCGGGGCCCTGTGACGCACGGAAGCTGCCAGGGAAGGGTCACACGCCCAGACACTGCAGGGAATTAAGGAGACAGATAGCGCGTTCTTTATACGCGTTTCCCCTCTCCCTTTATTCACTTTCGTGGTGTTATAGTCACTTTTTGTCTCCAGCCCCACATTTGGACTTAACCATGTGTGCCAGCAGCGCCGAGCAGCGCCGAGCAGCGCCGAGCAGCGCCGAGCAGCTGGCCATACTACATCTAAGAAGGGATTACATTGTGGCCGGGTTGCTTAGCAACCATGGACGCTTCAAAACGGAGAGCCTATAAGCCGGGGGCTAGCGTGCATGGGCACGCCGGGTTTCCAAGATGGCGGCCGCATCAGCTTACCATCGGGACCCTACAGCAACGCTGGACGCTAAGATAGGGGTTGCTTGTCAGGAAAGGGAACAGCCCCGCAGGCGCAGTGATATGGCAGCGTAATAATACTCCGTTTCCAAACGGCGGCTGCAGCCCACCCGCGGGATGGCCGGGGGCTCAGGCCTGGCTTGTGCCTGTTTTGGTTACTTTGGAGTTAGTTGAATAGTTATTTGATTGTCACGCTGGGCGTTCGGGGTACACACGTGCGTGCGTTGTCTCTCTCACACTGCATCACCCTGAGGGAGGTCCCGTTTCTGGGGACGGGGACCTTGGATATTTGTGCCTTGTTACTAATATATTCTTTACCTGCTTCAAGATTGAGCGCTGTCTCCCGGGGGCCTGAGGGCTTTGTGAATAAAAATCTATTTTTTCAAACTTGTGAGTGCGACAGACAGACAGATATTTAGTGTTTGACAAACCTATACATTTGCTCGCCCCGGGCGAGTGGATTTAACATCGTGGCGAGCTCCTATTGGCCCAAGCAGCACACGTGTGGTACTAGGTGGCGAGTAGATTTTTTTGTTCGGCGAGTAGATTTTTTGGTGATTTGTCGACCACTGTATATATATATACAGTATAGCAAATGGAAATATTCCTGTATGCGCATTTACATGTCTTAGGCGAAGGCCCCGCTCCCAGAGTCAGCGCTCCCGCACTGCTGACAGGCGGTGCGCTGAGATACACAGACCGCGATATGCGGTCTGTAGGGAGCGGGAGGTGGGCGGGAGTGGGAGGTTTGACAGGGAGGGGGGGCGTGGCTTGAGCGGAGGGACCCGCTACTCTCCCCCCCCCCCCTCCCTCCACGGACTCGGGCTGGAGCTGCTGAGGGCAAGTAAAACAAACACACACACACACTCATACACACACACACACACAGACAGGCAGGCAGGCACTCACGCACTCATACACACACACACACACATACACACACACATACATACACACACACATACATACACACACACACAGACAGAGGCACGCACTCAGACACACACATACACACACACAGACACACACAGACAGACAGGCACTCACGCACACACATACACACACACAGACAGGCACTCACGCACTCAGACACATACACACACAGGCAGGCACTCACGCACTCAGACACATACACACACACACACAGACAGGCACTCACCTGCTTTCACTCCACACTCCTCCCCGCTCCCCGAAGCCTCTCCTCCTCCCGCAGCCTCCCCTCCCCATTGGCTCACAGCCACACCACGTGACGCGTCAACGCTAGGAAACACCATTCTGTGGTGTCTCCTAGCGGCTGACGCGCCACAGCGTGTAGTGCGCTGTGCCGCCAGGGGGGACCGGTACCGGCTCGCGAGGATTCCCCTGCTGGTGGGGAACTCACGACATGGCCGCCCGCGCCAACGAGCGCAGCGGGACTGAGGCCTAAGACAGGTCTGCAACCCCGCCTTTCACCATTATCACCCAGCACACAGCACTTCCACTGCAGTAAGGGATTCTGGGAAATGACATGCAAATGAGCACACAGTGCCACCTTTTGTCTCAAGCTCATATTACACGAGCATATTATATGAGCTCGAGACAAAAGGTGGCACTGTGTGCTCATTTGCATGTCATTTCCCAGAATCCCTTGCTGCAGTGGAAGTGCTGTGTGCTGGGTGATAATGGGGAAAGACAGGGTTGCAGACCTGTCTAAGACATGTAAATGAATATACAGTAATATTTACAGTTGCTTTATGCTTTACTGTGGAGGGGTTTTGTCACTTTTTTTTACCCACCATAACCTTAATAAGTGTGATATATATATCTATATATCTATATATATAGCAAATGGAAATATTCTGTATGCTCATTTGCATGTCATGTTATATTTCTCTCAGGGAAATGTTCCCGTTTTCAGGGCTTGCCCACGCGCCCGCCCGCCCGTCCGTCCTCACAAGGTTTATCCTACAGAACTCAATAGAAACTGAGATCACGTCCAGTCAATATAAGGATTTGACCGTTTGGTCGCTACGACAACCGCAATGCATAAATACGCTGAGACCAGCGGGGACCCGCCCACCCCGAAGAACTTCTGCTTGAATGAAACGTGCGTCCGGCGATGACATCATGACTCCTATGTCACTGGCGTGACTCAGACGCAGGTCTGAGTCCAGGTATTATTCAGGGAGCGTTTGTGACCTTGTCTAAGGCAGGGGTCCACAAAGTTCTGAACCTGCGCCCCCCTGTCTGCTCACCCCCCGGCTCGCGCCCCCCATCCTGCTCAGATCCGGCGTCAAATGATGTCGCGGGTCATGTGACGTCACGTTGCTATGGCACTAGGTTTCTGTCTCGGATTTGTGATTGCAAACCCATAAATATCTACCATTTGCCGGCTTAATTAAGCTCTGTACCCATCTCTGTACCCAGCTCTGTACCCATATCCGTACCCATATCTGTACTCCGCTCTGTACCCATCTCTGTACCCAGCTCTGTACCCATATCCGTACCCAGCTCTGTACCCATCTCTGTACCCAGCTCTGTACCCATATCCGTACCCAGCTCTGTACCCATCTCTGTACCCAGCTCTGTACCCATCTCTGTACCCAGCTCTGTACCCATATCCGTACCTAGCTCTGTACCCATCTCTGTACTCAGCTCTGTACCCAGCTCTGTACCCATCTCTGTACCCAGCTCTGTACCCATATCCGTACCCAGCTCTGTACCCATCTCTGTACCCAGCTCTGTACCCATATCTGTACTCAGCTCTGTACCCATATCCGTACCCATATCTGTACCCAGCTCTGTACCCATATCTGTACCCAGCTCTGTACCCATCTCTGTACCCATATCTGTACTCAGCTCTGTACCCAGCTCTGTACCCAGCTCTGTACCCATATCTGTACCCAGCTCTGTACCCATATCTGTACCCATATCTGTACCCATATCTGTACCCAGCTCTGTACCCATATCTGTACCCATCTCTGTACCCATCTCTGTACCCATATTTGTACTCAGCTCTGTACCCAGCTCTGTACCCAGCTCTGTACCCATATCTGTACCCAGCTCTGTACCCATATCTGTACCCAGCTCTGTACCCAGCTCTGTACCCATATCTGTACCCAGCTCTGTACCCATATCTGTACCCAGCTCTGTACCCAGCTCTGTACCCAGCTCTGTACCCAGCTCTGTACCCATATCTACACCCATATCTGTATCCAACTCTGTACCCAGCTCTGTACCAAGCTCTGTACCCAGCTCTGTACCCATATCTACACTCATATCTGTGCCCAGCTCTGTACCCAGCTCTGTACCCATATCTGTGCCCAGCTCTGTACCCAGCTCTGTACCCAGCTCTGTACCCAGCTCTGTACCCAGCTCTGTACCCATATCTGTACCCAGCGCTGTACCCAGCTTTGTACCCAGCTCTGTACCCAGCTCTGTACCCATATCTGTGCCCATCTCTGTGCCCAGCTCTGTACCCAGCTCTGTGCCCAGCTCTGTACCCAGCTCTGTACCCAGCTCTGTACCCAGCTCTGTACCCAGCTCTGTACCCAGCTCTGTACCCAGCTCTGTACCCATATCTACACCCAGCTCTGTACCCAGCTCTGTACCCAGCTCTGTACCCATATCTACACCCAGCTCTGTACCCAGCTCTGTACCCATATCTGTACCCATATCTACACCCATATCTGTACCCAGCTCTGTACCCATATCCCGGGGACACATGGCAAGGTGATGTCTTTCCTTTACCTATACACGGTTCTGTGCTGCACACCAGCGCTATTTAGGTTTTAACCATACAGTACAGTATGTTTTCTTGATTTATATAATAACATGTATTTATTTTACTTATATTGCTAGTGTAGGCTGAGTGCATTCAAAAGGGATTCTCTTTCTCTTTCCTGTTTCCTTTGCTGTGACGCTAATCTCATTGCCCCAGTCTATGTCTGGATAATTAAAATCCCCCATTATGCAAACATGACCCAGTTTTGATGCCTTCTCCATTTGCAAAAGTATTTTAGCTTCCTCAATCTCACAGATATTTGGTGGTTTATAGCATATTCCCACAAACATTTTCTTTATACTTTTACCTCCACTGCTAATTTCTATCCACAAGGTCTCTACATTTTCATCATTCCCTTCATAGACATCATCCCTTATAATAGGTTTTAGATCTGGTTTAACATATAAACATACTCCACCTCCCCTTCTATTTGTTCGATCCTTCCGAAAAAGGGAATAACCCTCTAAATTAACTGTCCAGTCATGAGTTTCATCCCACCATGTTTCAGTAATGCCTATGATATCATACTGCTCCCTTGCATAGGGTGACCATTCGTCCCGGTTTTGCCGGGACAGTCCCGGTTTTTGCTGGGCTGTCCCGGTTGCCCGTCCATCCCGGGAATGTCCCATTTTTGGCCCTGGTGCGCGGGGGAGTCGGTGACGATGCGCGCGGGGGGGGGGGGGGTGCACGGCGATGCGCGCGGGGGGGGGGGGGTGGCGAGCGGCAGCGCCGAGGGGGAGGATGCGGCGGCCGGGTACTTTTAGAATGCCGGGGGCGGGGCTTTAGAGACTAGAAGCAGGGGATTGGTTGGAGGTCAGAGGATCTCGGGGGCAGGGCTTTCTACCGGGGCCGGATGGAGTGAGCTGCTTCTGTGTGTGTGTGTGTGTGTGTCCTGTCTGTCTGTCTGTGTCCTGTCTGTGTGTGTGTCCTGTCTGTCTGTCTGTCTGTCTGTGTGTGTGTGTGTGTGTGTGTGTGTGTCCTGTCTGTGTGTGTGTGTGTGTGCTGTCTGTCTGTGTGTGTGTGTGTGTGTGTGTCCTGTCTGTCTGTCTGTGTCCTGTCTGTGTGTGTGTGTGTGTGTGTCCTGTCTGTCTGTCTGTGTGTGTGTGTGTGTGTGTGTGTCCTGTCTGTCTGTCTGTGTCCTGTCTGTGTGTGTGTGTGTGTGTCCTGTCTGTCTGTCTGTCTCTGTCTGTCTGTCTGTGTGTGTGTGTGTGTGTCCTGTCTGTCTGTCTGTGTGTGTGTGTGTGTGTGTGTGCTGTCTGTCTGTCTGTGTCCTGTCTCTGTGTGTGTGTGCTGTCTGTCTGTCTGTCTGTGTCCTGTCTGTCTGTCTGTGTCTTGTCTGTGTGTGTATGTCCTGTCTGTCTGTGTCCTGTCTGTCTGTCTGTCTGTGTGTGTGTGCTGTCTGTCTGTCTGTCTGTCTGTCTGTCTGTGTGTGTGTGTGTGTGTGTGTGTGCTGTCTGTCTGTGTGTGTCCTGTCTGTCTGTGTGTCCGGTCTGTGTGTGTCCTGTCTGTCTGTGTGTCCGGTCTGTGTGTGTGTGTGTGTGTGTGTGTGTGTGTGTGTGTGCTGTCTGTCTGTCTGTGTCCTGTCTGTGTGTGTCTGTCCTGTCTGTCTGTCTGTGTGTCCTGTCTGTCTCTGTGTGTCCTGTCTGTCTGTGTGTGTGTGTGTGTCCTGTCTGTGTGTGTGTGTCCTGTCTGTCTGTCTGTGTGTGTGTCCTGTCTGTGTGTGTGTGTGTGTGTGCAGTCTGTCTGTGTGTGTGTGTGTGTGTGTGTGTGTGCTGTCTCTCTGTCTGTGTGTGTCCTGTCTGTCTGTGTGTCTGGTCTGTGTGTGTGTGTGTGCTGTCTGTCTGTCTGTCTGTCTGTGTGTGTGTGTGTGTGTGTGTGTGTGCTGTCTGTCTCTTTGTGTGTGTGTGTGTCTCCTGTCTGTGTGTCCTGTCTGTCTGTGTGTCCTGTCTGTGTGTCCTGTCTGTGTGTCCTGTCTGTCTGTGTGTCCTGTGTGTCCTGTCTGTGTGTCCTGTGTGTCCTGTCTGTCTGTCTGTGTGTCCTGTTTGTCTGTCTGTGTGTGCTGTCTGTCCTGTTTGTCTGTGTGTCCTGTCTGTCTGTCCTGTTTGTCCTGTCTGTCTGCTGTCTGTCTGTATGTGTGTGTGTGTGCGCTGTCTGTCTGTGTGTGCTGTCTGTTTGTCTGTCTGTTTGTCTGTCTGTGTGTCCTGTCTGTCTGTCTGTGTGTCCTGTCTGTCTCTGTGTGTCCTGTCTGTCTCTGTGTGTCCTGTCTGTCTGTCTGTGTGTGTGTGTGTGTGTGTGTGTGTCCTGTCTGTCTGTCTGTGTCCTGTCTGTGTGTGCTGTCTGTCTGTGTGTCCTGTCTGTCTCTCTGTGTGTGTGTGTGTGTGTGTGTGTGTGCTGTCTGTCTCTTTGTGTGTGTGTGTGTCTCCTGTCTGTGTGTCCTGTCTGTCTGTGTGTCCTGTCTGTCTGTGTGTTCTGTCTGTGTGTCCTGTCTGTCTGTGTGTCCTGTCTGTCTGTCTGTGTGTCCTGTCTGTCTGTCTGTGTGTCCTGTTTGTCTGTCTGTGTGTCCTGTCTGTCTGTCTGTCTGTGTGTCCTGTTTGTCTGTCTGTGTGTGTGCTGTCTGTCTGTCCTGTTTGTCTGTGTGTCCTGTCTGTGTGTCCTGTGTGTCTGTGTGTCCTGTGTGTGCTGTCTGTCTGTCTGTTTGTGCTGTCTGTCTGTGTGTGTGTGTGTGCTGTCTGTCTGTCTGTGAGTGTGTGTTCTGTCTGTGTGTGTGTGCTGTCTGTCTGTCTGTGTGTCCTGTCTGTCTGTCTGTGTGTCCTGTCTGTCTGTCTGTGTGTCCTGTTTGTCTGTCTGTGTGTGTGCTGTCTGTCTGTCCTGTTTGTCTGTGTGTCCTGTCTGTCTGTCCTGTTTGTCCTGTCTGTCTGCTGTCTGTCTGTATGTGTGTGTGTGTGCTGTCTGTTTGTCTGTCTGTGTGTGCTGTCTGTCTGTCTGTTTGTGCTGTCTGTCTGTGTGTGTGTGTGTGTGTGTGTGCTGTCTGTCTGTCTGTGTGTGTGTGCTGTCTGTCTGTCTGTGTGTCCTGTCTGTCTGTCTGTGTGTCCTGTCTGTCTGTCTGTGTGTCCTGTTTGTCTGTCTGTGTGTGTGCTGTCTGTCTGTCCTGTTTGTCTGTGTGTCCTGTCTGTCTGTCCTGTTTGTCCTGTCTGTCTGCTGTCTGTCTGTATGTGTGTGTGTGTGTGTGCTGTCTGTCTGTGTCTGTGTGTCCTGTGTGTCCTGTCTGTCTGTCTGTGTGTCCTGTCTGTGTGTGTCCTGTCTGTCTGTCTGTCCTGTCTGTCTGTCTGTGTGTCCTGTCTGTGTGTCCTGTGTGTCTGTCTGTTTGTGCTGTCTGTCTGTGTGTGTGTGCTGTCTGTCTGTCTGTGTGTGTGTTCTGTCTGTGTGTGTGTGTGTCCTGTCTGTCTGTGTGTCCTGTCTGTCTGTCTGTTTGTGCTGTCTGTCTGTCTGTGTGTCCTGTTTGTCTGTCTGTGTGTGTGCTGTCTGTGTGTCCTGTTTGTCTGTGTGTCCTGTCTGTCTGTCCTGTTTGTCCTGTCTGTCTGTATGTGTGTGTGTGTGCTGTCTGTCTGTGTCTGTATGTCCTGTCTGTCTGTCTGTGTGTCCTGTCTGTCTGTCTGTGTGTCCTGTCTGTGTGTGTCCTGTCTGTCTGTCTGTGTGTCCTGTCTGTCTGTCTGTCCTGTCTGTCTGTCTGTGTGTGTGCTGTCTGTCTGTCCTGTTTGTCTGTGTGTCCTGTCTCTGTCCTGTTTGTCCTGTCTGTCTGCTGTCTGTCTGTATGTGTGTGTGTGTGTGTGCTGTCTGTCTGTGTCTGTATGTCCTGTCTGTCTGTCTGTGTGTCCTGTGTGTCCTGTCTGTCTGTCTGTGTGTCCTGTCTGTCTGTCTGTCTGTGTGTCCTGTCTGTGTGTCCTGTGTGTCCTGTCTGTCTGTCTGTGTGTCCTGTCTGTCTGTGATTCCTGTCTGTCTGTCTGTGTGTCCTGTCTGTCTGTGTGTCCTGTCTGTCTGTGTGTCCTGTCTGTCTGTGTGTCCTGTCTGTCTGTGTGTCTCCTGTCTCTGTGTGTGTATCTCCTGTCTCTGTGTGTGTGTCTCCTGTCTCTGTGTGTGTGTCTCCTCTCTCTGTGTGTGTGTCTCCTGTCTCTGTGTGTGTGTCTCCTGTCTCTGTGTGTGTGTCTCCTCTCTCTGTGTGTGTGTCTCCTGTCTCTGTGTGTGTGTCTCCTGTTTGTGTGTGTCTCCTTTTTGTGTCTGTGTCTCCTGTCTGTGTCTCCTGTCTGTCTGTGTGTGTGTCATAGGAGGAGAGGAGGGAGAGGTATGAGGAGGGGGGAGATATGAGGAGCTAAGGGGCAGGTATGAGGAGGGATGGGGCAGGGATGGGGCAGGTATGGGGAGGGATGGGGCAGGTATGGGGAGGGATGGGGCAGGTATGGTCAGGGATGGGGCAGGTATGGGGAGGGATGGGGCAGGTATGGGGAGGGATGGGGCAAGTATGAGGAGGGATGGGTAAGGTATGAGGAGGGATGGGGAAAGTATGAGGAGGGGGGGGAAGGTATGAGGGGGGGAGAGGGTAGGTATGAGGAAAGGATGGGGAGGGAGAGGTATGAGGAGCGGAAGGTATGAGGAGAGGAGGGGAGGTATATGGAGAGTTGGGGGAGTTATACGGGGAGGAGAAGAGGGGGAAGTATAAGATGAGAGGGAAAAAAAATAAAGAAATATAGTGCGCAACTAATAAACCATTTAACCACAACCCATTTAGAGTGATATAGTGTTAATAGTGAAAGGATAATTACAACCCTTAATTCTTAGGGTGTAAATACATACAAACTCTGTTAATACAGTGGCAGCTGCAGCTGTTAAATGGTCAGGGTGGCTCAGCACTCCGACAGCACTACAGACAGAAAACACAAAAAAACAGCGAACCCTGATGAAGTAGCGGGAGCTACGAAACGCGTAGGATTAGTTGATTTTATTACACTATTTTAATTTTTGCTATTGGTGCTATACTGCTATACTGCTATACTGCTATACTGCTATACTGCTATACTGCTATACTGCTATACTGCTATACTGCTATACTGCTATACTGCCTGGTGGCTTATCGAACTATTGGTGCTGTGACCTCCTATCCCCATTGATTGGGTGTATTGGGACTCTGGTACATACTGGACTCATTGCATGATCAACGTGTACCACGAGGACACTAACGTGTGTCGCCGTGATGTCATCTTGACGCGACCCGGAAGTCCGACGGGAACACATTTACCGACACCGCTGGGAGGAATACACCTCCAAAAGAGACAGCCCCACCGGATGGAATCGATCTCTGCAGGATCGTGTACCGAGGACATTGCGCACTACGATCGTTATTACTGTCTATTAAGTCACCTGCGCATTATGTACCCATAAAAGTGGACACACTGTTTAGCTAATATACCTTCTATCCCTCAGGGTATTTCCCATTAGCTACGTGTAATAAAACTTTATTATTTTTGGTTTTAACTACTGCTTGTAGTCTCCTGGCTTAGGGTTTATATACCCTTATTTGTGGTCCTAGTAATTATACTTATATCCAGTTCTTACCATATACTTACCTGTGTATGGCGACTCTGAGTGCTGTTATTAGGGCTTTTAGTGACCCCCGGAGGTCCCTTGTCCAAGTGTTTATTTGTATCATTATTCCCTAAGCACCTAGTCTTTTATTCTATTATACTACTAGGTGAGCGACTAGTCACTCTGTTTATGCCTTTTTTATGGATCAATAATATTTGATATACTTCACTATGCAGTTTGCGCTGTTTTTTTGTGGTTTTTATAAGATGAGAGGGCAGGTATGAGGAGAGGAGGGGGAAGTATGAGGAGGGGGGATGTGTGTGTGTGTGTGTGTGTCACTGTGTGTGCACGTATATTGGGGAGAGAGGTTGAGTGTGGGGAGGGGAGAAAAATACATGGGGTAGGGGTGTAAGAGAGAGCGGGGGGAGGAATGGGTGAGAGCGGGGGGAGGAATGGGTGACTGGGGAGTGTGAGGTGGGGTGAGAGTGAGGAGGTGTGTGAGAAGGGGGGGTTCTCGCAAGGCCGCCGAAACGTGGGTAGGGGGCCCCGGTGAAAACATTCTTCCAGGGCCCCGGGAAAGTTGTCTGTGGCCCTGCATGGCAGTGATGTCACTGACTGCCACGAGGAGAGCAAGAGACCCTATTTTGCAAAGTGTAATATACACACAAGGTCAGGAATGTCACATTTTTAAAAGTCTTCATTTTAATTAATGCCTACATTTTTTTATTTAATTTTCATTTATGTCAATTAATTATTTATTTTTAATTTAATTATTTTAATTTTAATTAATGTCTTCATTATTTATATACACACAAACACACACTGCAGGGCCCACCTCCTATACACACAAACACACACTGCAGGGCCCACCTCCTATACACACAGACACACACTGCAGGGCCCACCTCCTATACACACAGACACACACTGCAGGGCCCACCTCCTATACACACAAACACACACTGCAGGGCCCACCTCCTATACACACAGACACACACTGCAGGGCCCACCTCCTATACACACAGACACACACTGCAGGGCCCACCTCCTATACACACAAACACACACTGCAGGGCCCACCTCCTATACACACAGACACACACTGCAGCCCCCACCAACGGGACACATTATGGTGCCGAGGCATCACGTGATGCCACATTGTCATGGCAACATGTCACCGCCTGACGTCAGTGTCTCGTTGTCATGGCAACGGGGTGCGTCACGTGATGTAATTTGTTTTATAAATATATTTTAACTGTGTCCCAGTATTTCATTTTGAAAATCTGGTCACCCTACCCTTGCAGCTATTAATTCAAAGCTCCCCCATTTTATCTGTCCGGCTTCTTGCGTTAGCAAGCATGCATTTAAGTTTGTTTTCAGCCTGTACTATTATCGTATCTGCTCCTTCCTTTCTGCGCCCACTTGGTTTAGTTTTAGAAGTTTAGAATCTGTATTTAATATGGGTTGCTGGACTTTGGACTGTAAGATCCTAAGTAATATGACGAAACTGTGCTAGCATGAACCAGGAAGGAATGGGTTAAAAATGGGAATGCAGAATAGGGTTAGTTTGAAGAAGGTCAGCAATATATCTTATCAAGATACAGATAAATACAGCTGCAGGGAACTTTAAAGAATGGAGCAAGGTCTATGGACAAGTGACCTTCCCTGAAGAGACTTTTGCAAACACATAACCTCGACTAACCCAAATCTGCTAAACACATCACTTCCCCCCCCCCCCCCCCCCTAGGCTGAGCCACAGAGGAGATATCAGGAGATCCCGCAGGGCAGCAGTGAGTATGCCAGGGGTAATAATGAAGTAGAGATACTCTTTTCTTCAGGTATATATATCAGTGTTTAAAGCTGCAATTCAAGCAATATCCTACATGGCTGTTTTTGCTTTTTTTTTATTTTAATAAATGTGCTATGAAAATATATTGTAGCATTTTTTTGAAATCTCTTTTTTTTTTTAAAGACATTTTTAATGTATTCTAATTTCTAATATTCTGTAACAATCATTTTTGTTTCTATTGAAACCATTAACAAAGTCACATCCCCTTTCTCTTCTGAAACAGGCTCTGGCACACCCCTTTTGCCCTCTTTCCAGCAGTACACCAATTGTATCTAGTGCCTGCCTGGTCACATGATCTTCCCCACAGAACTTTGCATCTTGGGTACTCTTCTGGGGCACTAACAGTGATTTAGTGAGCCCCCCGAGCCCAGTCTTCAGCGATCGATCACAGGAGAACGGATCGATCGGCAGCCTAGCTAATCACTGATCAGTGTGCAGATTGTATTGATGCACATATTGATCGGCAGCCTAGCTAATCACTGGTCAGTGTGCAGATAGTATTGATGCACATATTGATCGGCAGCCTAGCTAATCACTGATCAGTGTGCAGATTGTATTGATGCACATATTGATCGGCAGCCTAGCTAATCACTGGTCAGTGTGCAGATTGTATTGATGCACATATTGATCGGCAGCCTAGCTAATCACTGGTCAGTGTGCAGATTGTATTGATGCACATATTGATCGGCAGCCTAGCTAATCACTGGTCAGTGTGCAGATTGTATTGATGCACATATTGATCGGCAGCCTAGCTAATCACTGGTCAGTGTGCAGATTGTATTGATGCACATATTGATCGGCAGCTTAGCTAATCACTGGTCAGTGTGCAGATAGTATTGATGCACATATTGATCGGCAGCTTAGCTAATCACTGGTCAGTGTGCAGATTGTATTGATGCACATATTGATGGGCAGCTTAGCTAATCACTGGTCAGTGTGCAGATTGTATTGATGCACATATTGATCGGCAGCCTAGCTAATCACTGGTCAGTGTGCAGATTGTATTGATGCACATATTGATCGGCAGCCTAGCTAATCACTGGTCAGTGTGCAGATAGTATTGATGCACATATTGATCGGCAGCTTACAGTAGCTAATCACTGGTCAGTGTGCAGATTGTATTGATGCATATATTGATCGGCAGCCTAGCTAATCACTGGTCAGTGCGCAGATTGTATTGATGCATATATTGATCGGCAGCCTAGCTAATCACTGGTCAGTGCGCAGATAGTATTGATGCATATATTGATCGGCAGCCTAGCTAATCACTGGTCAGTGTGCAGATTGTATTGATGCATATATTGATCGGCAGCCTAGCTAATCACTGGTCAGTGCGCAGATAGTATTGATGCACATATTGATCGGCAGCTTAGCTAATCACTGGTCAGTGTGCAGATTGTATTGATGCACATATTGATGGGCAGCTTAGCTAATCACTGGTCAGTGTGCAGATTGTATTGATGCACATATTGATCGGCAGCCTAGCTAATCACTGGTCAGTGTGCAGATTGTATTGATGCACATATTGATCGGCAGCCTAGCTAATCACTGGTCAGTGTGCAGATAGTATTGATGCACATATTGATGTGCAGCCTAGCTAATCACTGGTCAGTGTGCAGATTGTATTGATGCACATATTGATCGGCAGCCTAGCTAATCACTGGTCAGTGTGCAGATAGTATTGATGCACATATTGATCGGCAGCCTAGCTAATCACTGGTCAGTGTGCAGATTGTATTGATGCACATATTGATCGGCAGCCTAGCTAATCACTGGTCAGTGTGCAGATAGTATTGATGCACATATTGATCGGCAGCTTAGCTAATCACTGGTCAGTGTGTAGATTGTATTGATGCACATATTGACCGGCAGCTTAGCTAATCACTGGTCAGTGTGCAGATAGTATTGATGCACATATTGATCGGCAGCCTAGCTAATCACTGGTCAGTGTGCAGATTGTATTGATGCACATATTGATCGGCAGCTTAGCTAATCACTGGTCAGTGTGCAGATAGTATTGATGCACATATTGATCGGCAGCCTAGCTAATCACTGGTCAGTGTGCAGATTGTATTGATGCACATATTGATCGGCAGCTTAGCTAATCACTGGTCAGTGTGCAGATAGTATTGATGCACATATTGATCGGCAGCTTAGCTAATCACTGGTCAGTGTGCAGATTGTATTGATGCACATATTGATGGGCAGCTTAGCTAATCACTGGTCAGTGTGCAGATTGTATTGATGCACATATTGATCGGCAGCCTAGCTAATCACTGGTCAGTGTGCAGATTGTATTGATGCACATATTGATCGGCAGCCTAGCTAATCACTGGTCAGTGTGCAGATAGTATTGATGCACATATTGATCGGCAGCTTAGCTAATCACTGGTCAGTGTGCAGATTGTATTGATGCACATATTGATCGGCAGCTTAGCTAATCACTGGTCAGTGTGCAGATAGTATTGATGCACATATTGATCGGCAGCCTAGCTAATCACTGGTCAGTGTGCAGATTGTATTGATGCACATATTGAATGGAATCTTTTTTGAGCTGCAGCTTTAATTAGAGATAACTTCTCTTGAGCGTGTGTTTTCTCTCCTCACACTGAGCAACACGGTACTATAAGGCCTGGGACATAGTGCCCAAAACCGTGCTGAGGCGCGCTGAGGCTCAGGGAAAGCGGTGCTTTCCCTGGCCTTACACAGCGCGCCGTCAGTGGGCGTGTCGGGGGCGGGCCAGTGACGTCACGGAGCTGGTTCGCCCTCATTGGGCGACACGCTCACGTGACCGGCCCTGCGCTCCGGCGAGCGCCAAATGTCAAAACTCCATCAGACACGCGCTTCCCCAAGTGTGCGGACGCGTGCGCGAGCCCCTGCTAAAGCCGCTCTCATTGCGGCTGCAGGGGCTCAGTGTCGAGCAGCAGCGCGCCTCAGCATTATGCGCTGACCATGCCCGAGGCCTTAGCCTAGCACATTCTCTTAGACAAACATCCCGGTGTCGGACTCCGCTTAATTCATTGGTGACTCCGACGGGATTGGGGAAAGAAGCCATATTCCTGGAACACTCCCGAGCGATGAGTCATGTGAGGAACAGAGATTTCGGAAGGGGCTGAACCCCAAAATCACGGGACAGGGACAGCAGACGGAGCTGGACGCCAGCAGAAACCCTCGGAGGCCTGTCACCCCCAGAGAGGACGCGTTACGGGAGTTCCGGGCTGTGAGCAGCAATAGGGGACGTGGGATTTACGTGTGATAAGTGTCACGGGGTATTTGTATTTGTAACGGGAGGGGGTAACCAGGCTATCTAATAAAGGTTAAGTCCGCTGGTTACCCCTGAACCCGTGGGGTCCCTGGTACCTCCATAAGCCAGGGACCAGGGATAATACATGCTGGAAAATAAAAGGACCCTGTTTTTTCCCATTTCATGTTCCCTTAGCCCTAGAACTGTAAGTTTCTTGTGTGTCAGTTTTAGGGGGATATTTGGGTGGAAATACAATTATTTTGGTTGCAGGAGTTGGGGGGCCAAAGTTACCGGTAGTCATTTAATTCTCCCCAGCGAGCAGGCATGATTTGCCGGTACGCAGGGTGAATTACACCGGGGCTTCCCTGTGTCCCCCGGACGCCTGGATGTCGAGCCCAAATATCCCTAATACATTTCCCTTAGGAATATGAGGTACCCCAAAATGTAAGCTGTAATAAAGTATGGCTTGTGGTCTTCTTACATTTACTATACGGCGCTCTGCAGGCAGCCCGGGCGTATGTTTAAGGTGCCAGCTAGTCTGCATGAGAACCCGTAGACGAAAGAGGGGACGGGATGTTAAGAGGTGTCAGGGTGCTAAGTGGACGGGGCAGGGCGGAGTACTGGGTCCGTAGAGTAGAGACCCCCTGTGGGGGGGACCCTCTGGTCTTCCAGACTCAGTGGCGCCTGCCCAGTGGGAGGCAATGGACTGGCTAATGAAAAGATGACGATCGTAGACACTTTTCCTAGATATGTGTCTTTATTTCTATGTGAGGCAGATAATTCATGTGTCATTAACGGTGTATTTCTATGTATGTATATTGTTGTTCTAACACTGATTGAATAGGTATGGTAGCCTATACGTTACAATGCTGCTAGGAGAATGAATGAATCCGATTTGTGGGTTTGTTCAGATCTCTTGTATTTTAACTGGACGTTCATGCTGTCAATCATACCTCCTGACAAAGCGTCGTATGACGTGAAACGCGTCGAGGTGACGTCACACGCAGCACAGAGACAGCGTTATAACGTTCCTCCGGGCAGCTGTGTTTGTAAACGTCCTGGGGTGTGTTTTGAGCGAGGTGCAGGGGTGGATTTTGGATATTGGATCCTATAGAACTCTGTTACCGGAACATCAAGTGGTTTTTGCGATCTGGCATTTGTGGTAATACAGCGCTCTCATCTACCCCTCCCCCCAGCGCCCGCCAGCGCAGTTCGGATTCACTGCGATCCGTTTCTATGTAAGTGTCATTTCATGCTTTTTATCAATATTAATTACTTTTAAAATTGATACCAATAGTGTGTTTTCTCTTCTCTTTTTGCGCCCTGCTATATGTATGCATTTCCTATAGGCCAGAACATATGTCCCGCCCACAGGGCGTCCCGAGCCGGCTCCACACGCCCCCTGCCTCTGACGTCGGCCAAAGAAACGAGCCCCTGTTTTTATTGGCCTGTAGGAAAGTTTCCCACGCTCTGATTGGCCGCTCCTCCTACCTATATGCTGAGGATAGCTTGGCGGAGGGAATGTAAGGAGACGGTCGAGTCGGAGATCCAGACCTTCCGGTGACTCGAGTCGGTGACGCGCGGGCGGCTTTTCAAAGTTCCTCTGTTCGAAACAGCAAAGTAACCGGCTTTGTTTTGAAGCTAGAAAAGCTCGCGGCCTCGCAGAGAGAACGCCCCGACGTCTGCAGCCACGTTCTGCAAATCGCCTTAGCGGTCATGGACAGGGTTTCGTGAAGAAATCAGTTCCAGGACGTCCGGAAGAAGGCCCCGGTCAGGGTAAGCCCTGGCAAGCGGGCGCCCTGCACCTCTGAAATGCTGGATGGCAGCCCCCAGACCCCAAGCGGGCGCCCTGCACCCCGGAAAGGCTGGATTGCAGCCCCCAGACCCCAAGCGGGCGCCCTGCACCCCGGAAAGGCTGGATTGCAACCCCCAGACCCCAAGCGGGCACCCTGCACCCCGGAAAGGCTGGATTGCAGCCCCCAAACCCCAAGTGGGCGCCCTGCACCCCGGAAAGGCTGGATTGCAGCCCCCAAACACCAAGCGGACGCCCTGCACCCCGGAAAGGCTGGATTGCAACCCCCAAACCTCAAGCGGGCGCCCTGCACCTCGGAAATGCTGGATGGCAGCCCCCAGACCCCAAGCGGGCGCCCTGCACCCCGGAAAGGCTGGATTGCAGCCCCCAGACCCCAAGCGGGCGCCCTGCACCCCGGAAAGGCTGGATTGCAACCCCCAGACCCCAAGCGGGCACCCTGCACCCCGGAAAGGCTGGATTGCAGCCCCCAAACCCCAAGTGGGCGCCCTGCACCCCGGAAAGGCTGGATTGCAGCCCCCAAACACCAAGCGGACGCCCTGCACCCCGGAAAGGCTGGATTGCAACCCCCAGACCCCAAGTGGGCGCCCTGCACCCCGGAAAGGCTGGATTGCAGCCCCCAGACCCCAAGCGGGCGCCCTGCACCCCGGAAAGGCTGGATTGCAGCCCCTAAACCCCAACAGGGCGCCCTGCACCCCGGAAAGGCTGGATTGCAGCCCCCAAACCCCAAGTGGGTGCCCTGCACCCCAGAAAGGCTACATTTCAACCCCCAACCCCCAAGTGGGCGCCCTGCACCCCGGAAAGGCTGGATTGCAGCCCCCAAACCCCAAGTGGGCGCCCTGCACCCCGGAAAGGCTACATTTCAACCCCCAAACCCCAAGCGGGCGCCCTGCACCTCGGAAAGGTTGGATTGCAACCCCCAGACCCCAAGCGGGCGCCCTGCACCCCGGAAAGGCTAGATTGCAGCCCCCAGACCCCAAGTGGGCGCCCTGCACCCCGGAAAGGCTGGATTGCAACCCCCAAACCCCAAGCAGACGCCCTGCACCCCGGAAAGGCTGGATTGCAACCCCCAGACCCCAAGCGGGCGCCCTGCACCCCGGAAAGGCTGGATTGCAGCCCCCAGACCCCAAGTGGGCGCCCTGCACCCTGGAAAGGCTGGATTGCAACCCCCAAACCCCAAGCAGACGCCCTGCACCCCGGAAAGGCTGGATTGCAACCACCAGACCCCAAGCGGGCGCCCTGCACCCCGGAAAGGCTGGATTGCAGCCCCCAGACCCCAAGCGGACGCCCTGCACCCCGGAAAGGCTGGATTGCAACCCCAAGACCCCAAGTGGGCGCCCTGCACCCCGGAAAGGCTGGATTGCAGCCCCCAAACCCCAAGCGGGCGCCCTGCACCCCGGAAAGGCTGGATTGCAGACCCCAAGCGGGCGCCCTGCACCCCGGAAAGGCTGGATTGCAACCCCCAGACCCCAAGCGGGCGCCCTGCACCCCGAAAAGGCTGGATTGCAGACCCCAGACCCCAAGCAGACGCCCTGCACCCCGGAAAGGCTGGATTGCAACCCCCAGACCCCAAGTGGGCGCCCTGCACCCCGGAAAGGCTGGATTGCAACCCCCAGACCCCAAGTGGGCGCCCTGCACCCCGGAAAGGCTGGATTGCAACCCCCAGACCCCAAGCGGGCGCCCTGCACCCCGGAAAGGCTGGATTGCAACCCCCAAGCGGGCGCCCTGCACCCCGGAAAGGCTGGATTGCAACCCCCAGACCCCAAGTAGGCGCCCTGCACCCCGGAAAGGCTGGATTGCAACCCCCAGACCCCAAGCGGGCGCCCTGCACCCCGGAAAGGCTGGATTGCAGACCCCAGACCCCAAGCAGACGCCCTGCACCCCGGAAAGGCTGGATTGCAACCCCAAGACCCCAAGTGGGCGCCCTGCACCCCGGAAAGGCTGGATTGCAACCCCCAGACCCCAAGCGGGTGCCCTGCACCCCGGAAAGGCTGGATTGCAGCCCCCAGAACCCAAGCGGGCGCCCTGCACCCTGGAAAGGCTGGATTGCAGCCCCCAGACCCCAAGCGGGCGCCCTGCACCCCGGAAAGGCTGGATTGCAACCCCCAGACACCAAGCGGGCGCCCTGCACCTCGGAAAGGCTGGATTGCAACCCCCAGACCCCAAGCAGGCGCCCTGCACCCCGGAAAGGCTGGATTGCAACCCCCAGACCCCAAGCGGGCGCCCTGCACCCCGGAAAGGCTGGATTGCAGCCCCCAAACCCCAAGCGGGCGCCCTGCACCCCGGAAAGGCTGGATTGCAACCCCCAAACTCCAAGCGGGCGTCCTGCACCCCGGAAAGGCTGGATTGCAACCCCCAGACCCCAAGCGGGCGCCCTGCACCCCGGAAAGGCTGGATTGCAGCCCCCCAGACCCCGGTCAGTGGGTATCTTTCTGTATTCTGTATTTCTGAGCGTTTCCGAGGTTTTATCCAAATAAACCTCATTTTATCTCACTGCCTTGTTTTGCCTATTTACCGATCCCTTAAATATAAATGTGTTAAGAGACCTGGGCTAACGTGACAAACCCGATTCTATGTTCCCAGCCTATCTGGGCCAGTCTGTGCTGTACGACCCGATTCTATGGATAGTATGGTATAATATAGTATAGCACAATATGGAATAGTATGGTATAATATAGTATAGCACAGTATAGAATAGTATGGTATAATATAGTATAATATAGTATAGCACAGTATAGAATAGTATGGTATAATATAGTATAGCACAGTATAGAATAGTATGGTATAATATAGTATAGCACAGTATAGAATAGTATGGTATAATATAGTATAATATAGTATAGCACAGTATAGAATAATATGGTATAATATAGTATAATATAGTATAGCACAGTATAGAATAATATGGTATAATATAGTATAATATAGTATAGCACAGTATAGAATAGTATGGTATAATATAGTATAATATAGTATAGCACAGTATAGAATAGTATGGTATAATATAGTATAATATAGTATAGCACAGTATAGAATAATATGGTATAATATAGTATAGCACAGTATAGAACAGTATGGTATAATATAGTATAGCACAGTATGGAATAGTATGGTATAATATAGTATAGCACAGTACAGTAGTTACATAGTTACATACATGCTCCGGTCCCATTGCGTACGTTAATGTGGGGTATGCCTGTATAGAATAGTATGGTATAATATAGTATAGCACAGTATAGAATAGTATGGTATAATATATTATAGCACAGTATAGAATAGTACGGTATAATATAGTATAGCACAGTATAGAATAGTATGGTATAATATAGTATAGCACAGTATAGAATAGTATGGTATAATATAGTATAGCACAGTATAGAATAGTATGGTATAATATAGTATAGCACAGTATAGAATAGTATGGTATAATATAGTATAGCACAGTATAGAATAGTATGGTATAATATAGTATAGTATAGCACAGTATGGAATAGTATAGCACAGTATAGAATAGTATGGTATAATATAGTATAGCACAGTATGGAATAGTATAGCACAGTATAGAATAGTGTGGTATAATATAGTATAGCACAGTATAGAATAGTATGGTATAATATAGTATAGCACAGTATAGAATAGTATAGTATAGTATGGTATAATATAGTATAGCACAGTATGGAATAGTATAGCAGAGTATAGAATAGTGTGGTATAATATAGTATAGCACAGTATAGAATAGTATGATATAATATAGTATAGCACAGTATAGAATAGTATGAAATAGTATAGTATAGCACAGTATAGAATAGTATGTTATAATATAGTGTAGCACAGTATAGAATAGTATAGCACAGTGTAGAATAGTGTGGTACAATATAGTATAGCACAGTATAGAATAGTATGGTATAATATAGTATAGCACAGTATAGAATAGTATGGTATAATATAGTATAGCACAGTATGGAATAGTATGGTATAATATAGTATAGCACAGTATAGAATAGTATGGTATAATATAGTATAGCACAGTATAGAATAGTATGGTATAATATAGTATAGCACAGTATAGAATAGTATGGTATAATATAGTATAGCACAGTATAGAATAGTATGGTATAATATAGTATAGCACAGTATGGAATAGTATGGTATAATATAGTATAGCACAGTATAGAATAGTATGGTATAATATAGTATAGCACAGTATGGAATAGTATAGCACAGTATAGAATAGTGTGGTATAATATAGTATAGTACAGTATAGAATAGTATGGTATAATATAGTATAGCACAGTATGGAATAGTATGGTATAATATAGTATAGCACAGTGTAGAATAGTATGGTATAATATAGTATAGCACAGTATAGAATAGTATGGTATAGTATGGTATAATATAGTATAGCACAGTATGGAATAGTATAGAATAGTGTGGTATAATATAGTATAGCACAGTATAGAATAGTATGAAATAATATAGTATAGCACAGTATAGAATAGTATGATATAATATAGTGTAGCACAGTATAGAATAGTGTGGTATAATATAGTATAGCACAGTATAGAATAGTATGATATAATATAGTGTAGCACAGTATAGAATAGTATAGCACAGTATAGAATAGTGCGGTATAATATAGTATAGCACAGTATACAGTAGAACAGTGTGGTATAATATAGTGTAGCACAGTATAGAATAGTATGATATAATATAGTATAGCACAGTATAGAATAGTGTGGTATAATATAGTATAGCACAGTATGGAATAGTATGGTATAATATAGTATAGCACAGTATGGAATAGTGTGGTATAATATAGTATAGCACAGTATGGAATAGTATGATATAATATAGTATAGCACAGTATAGAATAGTATGATATAATATAGTATAGCACAGTATGGAATAGTGTGGTATAATATAGTATAGCACAGTATGGAATAGTATGGTATAATATAGTATAGCACAGTATGGAATAGTATGATATAGTATGGTATAATATAGTATACTGTAGCACAGTATGGAATAGTATGATATAATATAGTATAGCACATTATAGAATAGTATGGTATAATATAGTATAGCACAGTATAGAATAGTATGGTATAATATAGTGTAGCACAGTATAGAATTGTATGATATAATATAGTATAGCACAGTTTAGAATAGTATGGTATAATATAGTATAGCACAGTATAGAATAGTATGGTATAATATAGTGTAGCACAGTATAGAATAGTATGATATAATATAGTATAGCACAGTATAGAATAGTATGGTATAATATAGTATAGCACAGTATAGAATAGTATGGTATAATATAGTATAGCACAGTATAGAATAGTATGGTATAATATAGTATAGCACAGTATAGAATAGTATGGTATAATATAGTATAGCACAGTATGGAATAGTATAATATAGTTCAGTGCACTAACCTTGTGTTGGGTTGTTCTGTGTTACTGCAGCTTGCTGCTCAGCCTGGGACTGAATCATCTCTCCAGGAATCACAGGCTGAGAGATCTCAGCTGAGAGATAAGGGACCTCCCAGGGAACAGTCAGACAGCAAGTTAGGTTGGTGTGTAGGAGGGTGCAGGTAAGTTAGGTTGGTGTGTAGGAGGGTGCAGGTAAGTTAGGTTGGTGTGTAGGAGGGGTGCAGGTAAGTTAGGTTGGTGTGTAGGAGGGTGCAGGTAAGTAAGGTTGGTGTGTAGGAGGGGTGCAGGTAAGTTAGGTTGGTGTGTAGGAGGGGTGCAGGTAAGTTAGGTTGGTGTGTAGGAGGGTGCAGGTAAGTTAGGTTGGTGTGTAGGAGGGTGCAGGAAAGTTAGGTTGGTGTGTAGGAGGGGTGCAGGTAAGTTAGGTTGGTGTGTAGGAGGGGTACAGGTATGTTAGGTTGGTGTGTAGGAGGGTGCAGGTAAGTTAGGTTGGTGTGTAGGAGGGGTGCAGGTAAGTAAGGTTGGTGTGTAGGAGGGTGCAGGTAAGTTAGGTTGGTGTGTAGGAGGGGTACAGGTATGTTAGGTTGGTGTGTAGGAGGGTGCAGGTAAGTTAGGTTGGTGTGTAGGAGGGGTGCAGGTAAGTAAGGTTGGTGTGTAGGAGGGTGCAGGTAAGTTAGGTTGGTGTGTAGGAGGGGTACAGGTAAGTTAGGTTGGTGTGTAGGAGGGGTACAGGTATGTTAGGTTGGTGTGTAGGAGGGTGCAGGTAAATTAGGTTGGTGTGTAGGAGGGGTGCAGGTAAGTAAGGTTGGTGTGTAGGAGGGGTGCAGGTAAGTTAGGTTGGTGTGTAGGAGGGTGCAGGTAAGTTAGGTTGGTGTGTAGAAGGGTGCAGGTAAGTTAGGTTGGTGTGTAGAAGGGTGCAGGTAAGTTAGGTTGGTGTGTAGGATGGGTGCAGGTAAGTTAGGTTGGTGTGTAGAAGGGTGCTGGTAAGTTAGGTTGGTGTGTAGGGGGGTGCAGGTAAGTTAGGTTGGTGTGTAGGAGGGTGCATGTAACTTAGGTTGGTGTGTAGAAGGGTGCAGGTAAGTTAGGTTGGTGTGTAAGAGGGTGCAGGTAAGTTAGGTTGGTGTGTAGAAGGGTGCAGGTAAGTTAGGTTGGTGTGTAGGAGGGGTGCAGGTAAGTTAGGTTGGTGTGTAGGAGGGTGCAGGTAAGTTAGGTTGGTGTGTAGAAGGGTGCAGGTAAGTTAGGTTGATGTGTAGGAGGGTGCAGGTAAGTTAGGTTGGTGTGTAGGAGGGATGCAGGTAAGTTAGGTTGGTGTGTAGGAGGGTGCAGGTAAGTTAGGTTGGTGTGTAGGAGGGGTGCAGGTAAGTAAGGTTGGTGTGTAGGAGGGGTGCAGGTAAGTTAGGTTGGTGTGTAGGAGGGTGCAGGTAAGTTAGGTTGGTGTGTAGAAGGGTGCAGGTAAGTTAGGTTGGTGTGTAGAAGGGTGCAGGTAAGTTAGGTTGGTGTGTAGGATGGGTGCAGGTAAGTTAGGTTGGTGTGTAGAAGGGTGCAGGTAAGTTAGGTTGGTGTGTAGGGGGTGCAGGTAAGTTAGGTTGGTGTGTAGGAGGGTGCAGGTAAGTTAGGTTGGTGTGTAGAAGGGTGCAGGTAAGTTAGGTTGGTGTGTAAGAGGGTGCAGGTAAGTTAGGTTGGTGTGTAGAAGGGGGCAGGTAAGTTAGGTTGGTGTGTAGAAGGGTGCAGGTAAGTTAGGTTGGTGGGTAAGAGGGTGCAGGTAAGTTAGGTTGGTGTGTAGGAGGGTGCAGGTAAGTTAGGTTGGTGTGTAGAAGGGTGCAGGTAAGTTAGGTTGGTGTGTAGGAGGGTGCAGGTAAGTTAGGTTGGTGTGTAGGAGGGATGCAGGTAAGTTAGGTTGGTGCGTAGGAGGGGTACAGGTAAGTTAGGTTGGTGCGTAGGAGGGGTACAGGTAAGTTAGGTTGGTGTGTAGGAGGGTGCAGGTAAGTTAGGTTGGTGTGTAGGAGGGTGCAGGTAAGTTAGGTTGGTGTGTAGGAGGGTGCAGGTAAGTTAGGTTGGTGTGTAGGAGGGGTGCAGGTAAGTTAGGTTGGTGTGTAAAAGGGTGCAGGTAAGTTAGGTTGGTGTGTAGAAGGGTGCAGGTAAGTCCCTTTGTCTCTCTGGTACATATCAGTTGTGCTACATTCCATGTTTTTTGGGCCAGTAACTCTTTGTTACCTTTGTGTGTCACATCATGTTCCCTTTGTATTGCGCTTTGGAATAATGCTGGCACTTACATAAAGTAAATAACTAGGACCATGTCTCTGGTATCTGGGATCCTGGTACGTGGATTTCTGGGAGATGGAGTTGGGGCTGTGTGAAACCCGCAGGGTAATCAGCTTAAATTGAGCAAACATGCCTTTACATTCAGGGACTATGTTCTGCAGAACCAGCGCATGCGCGAGGAACACTCCCAACAATATATCCGGGGGAAGGTCGGGTCGTCGGGAGCAAAAGCCCCTAAAGCTAAGAGCACAGTTCCAGATATAGACAAGGATCATGTGATTGTCTCAGTTTGTCTTAACATACATGTACTGTTTATCATACAATGAGATCGTCCTCCCTCTCACATTGTACTGCACTGCAGCATATGTAGGTGCCATACACATAAAACATCAGAATCATAATCTCTACATAATACGCAGTGCGCTGCTGCGTCCTAGAGGGATTTTTCATCAGGTTAAGTGCAAAAACTGCGCAGCCAGACTGGGGTACGAGGCTCAGACTGGGGTACGAGGCTCAGACTGGGGTACGAGGCTCAGACTGGGGTACGAGGCTCAGACTGGGGTACGAGGCTCAGACTGGGGTACGAGGCTCAGACTGGGGTACGAGGCACAGACTGGGGTACCAAGCTCAGACTGGGGTACGAGGCTCAGACTGGGGTACGAGGCTCAGACTGGGGTACGAGGCTCAGACTGGGGTACGAGGCTCAGACTGGGGTACGAGGCTCAGACTGGGGTACGAGGCTCAGACTGGGGTACGAGGCTCAGACTGGGGTACGAGGCTCAGACTGGGGTACGAGGCTCAGACTGGGGTACGAGGCTCAGACTGGGGTACGAGGCACAGACTGGGGTACCAAGCTCAGACTGGGGTACGAGGCTCAGACTGGGGTACGAGGCTCAGACTGGGGTACGAGGCTCAGACTGGGGTACGAGGCTCAGACTGGGGTACGAGGCTCAGACTGGGGTACGAGGCACAGACTGGGGTACGAGGCACAGACTGGGGTACGAGGCACAGACTGGGGTACGAGGCTCAGACTGGGGTACGAGGCTCAGACTGGGGTACGAGGCTCAGACTGGGGTACGAGGCTCAGACTGGGGTACGAGGCACAGACTGGGGTACCAAGCTCAGACTGGGGTACGAGGCTCAGACTGGGGTACGAGGCTCAGACTGGGGTACGAGGCATAGACTGGGGTACGAGGCTCAGACTGGGGTACGAGGCTCAGACTGGGGTACGAGGCACAGACTGGGGTACAAGGCTCAGACTGGGGTACCAAGCTCAGACTGGGGTACGAGGCTCAGACTGGGGTACGAGGCTCAGACTGGGGTACGAGGCACAGACTGGGGTACGAGGCTCAGACTGGGGTATGAGGCTCAGACTGGGGTACCAAGCTCAGACTGGGGTACGAGGCTCAGACTGGGGTACGAGGCACAGACTGGGGTACGAGGCTCAGACTGGGATTACGAGGCACAGACTGGGGTACGAGGCTCAGACTGGGGTACGAGGCTCAGACTGGGGTACGAGGCTCAGACTGGGGTACGAGGCTCAGACTGGGGTACGAGGCTCAGACTGGGGTACGAGGCACAGACTGGGGTACGAGGCTCAGACTGGGGTACGAGGCTCAGACTGGGGTACGAGGCTCAGACTGGGGTACGAGGCTCAGACTGGGGTACGAGGCTCAGACTGGGGTACGAGGCACAGACTGGGGTACGAGGCTCAGACTGGGGTACGAGGCTCAGACTGGGGTACGAAGCACAGACTGGGGTACGAGGCTCAGACTGGGGTACGAGGCTCAGACTGGGGTACGAGGCTCAGACTGGGGTACGAGGCTCAGACTGGGGTACGAAGCACAGACTGGGGTACGAGGCTCAGACTGGGGTACGAGGCTCAGACTGGGGTACGAGGCTCAGACTGGGGTACCAAGCTCAGACTGGGGTACGAGTCTCAGACTGGGGTACGAGGCTCAAACTGGGGTACGAGGCTCAGACTGGGGTACGAGGCTCAGACTGGGGTACCAAGCTCAGACTGGGGTACGAGGCTCAGACTGGGGTACCAAGCTCAGACTGGGGTACGAGGCTCAGACTGGGGTACCAAGCTCAGACTGGGGTACGAGGCTCAGACTGGGGTACGAGGCTCAGACTGGGATACGAGGCTCAGACTGGGGTACGAGGCTCAGACTGGGGTACGAGGCTCAGACTGGGGTACGAGGCTCAGACTGGGGTACCAAGCTCAGACTGGGGTACGAGGCTCAGACTGGGGTACGAGGCTCAGACTGGGGTACCAAGCTCAGACTGGGGTACGAGGCACAGACTGGGGTACGAGGCACAGACTGGGGTACGTGGCTCAGACTGGGGTACGAGGCTCAGACTGGGGTACGAGGCTCAGACTGGGGTACGAGGCACAGACTGGGGTACGAGGCTCAGACTGGGGTACGAGGCTCAGACTGGGGTACGAAGCACAGACTGGGGTACGAGGCTCAGACTGGGGTACGAGGCTCAGACTGGGGTACGAGGCTCAGATTGGGGTACCAAGCTCAGACTGGGGTACGAGGCACAGACTGGGGTACGAGGCTCAGACTGGGGTACGAGGCTCAGACTGGGATACGAGGCTCAGACTGGGGTACGAGGCTCAGATTGGGGTACCAAGCTCAGACTGGGGTACGAGGCTCAGACTGGGGTACCAAGCTCAGACTGGGGTACGAGGCTCAGACTGGGGTACGAGGCTCAGACTGGGGTACGAGGCTCAGACTGGGGTACGAGGCTCAGACTGGGGTACAAGGCACAGACTGAGGTACGAAGCACAGACTGGGGTACGAGGCTCAGACTGGGGTACGAGGCTCAGACTGGGGTACGAGGCTCAGACTGGGGTACCAAGCTCAGACTGGGGTACGAGGCTCAGACTGGGGTACGAGGCTCAGACTGGGGTACGAGGCTCAGACTGGGGTACGAGGCTCAGACTGGGGTACGAGGCTCAGACTGGGGTACGAGGCACAGACTGGGGTACGAAGCACAGACTGGGGTACGAGGCTCAGACTGGGGTACGAGGCTCAGACTGGGGTACGAGGCTCAGACTGGGGTACGAGGCTCAGACTGGGGTACGAGGCTCAGATTGGGGTACCAAGCTCAGACTGGGGTACGAGGCACAGACTGGGGTACGAGGCTCAGACTGGGGTACGAGGCTCAGACTGGGGTACGAGGCTCAGACTGGGGTACGAGGCTCAGATTGGGGTACCAAGCTCAGACTGGGGTACGAGGCACAGACTGGGGTACGAGGCTCAGACTGGGGTACGAGGCTCAGACTGGGGTACGAGGCTCAGACTGGGGTACGAGGCTCAGACTGGGGTACGAGGCTCAGACTGGGGTACGAGGCTCAGACTGGGGTACGAGGCACAGACTGGTGTACGAGGCTCAGACTGGGGTACGAGGCTCAGACTGGGGTACGAAGCACAGACTGGGGTACGAGGCTCAGACTGGGGTACGAGGCACAGACTGGGGTACGAGACTAAGACTGGGGTACGAGGCTCAGACTGGGGTACGAGGCACAGACTGGGGTACGAGGCTCAGACTGGGGTACGAGGCTCAGACTGGGGTACGAGGCTCAGACTGGGGTACGAGGCTCAGACTGGGGTACGAGGCTCAGACTGGGGTACGAGGCTCAGACTGGGGTACGAGGCTCAGACTGGGGTACAAAGCACAGACTGGGGTACGAGGCACAGACTGGGGTACGAGGCACAGACTGGGGTAGGAGGCTCAGACTGGGGTACGAAGCCCAGACTGGGGTACGAGGCTCAGACTGGGGTATGAGGCTCGGATTTGGGCATCAGATAGACTGCCCTCCAATGGGCGAGACTGCCCACCAATGAGATAGAAAGCCCCCCAATGAGTAAGACTGCCCTCCAATGGGACGAGACTGTCCTCAAATGGACGAGTGTCCCCCCGATTAGCATTTGTCATATTCTCTAGCCTGCTGTTCCCATGCTTGGCCACCGGGACTGCTGCCACTCTCAATGTCTTGTTCTAGCCTGCAGTACCTATTCTTGTCCACCGGGAGTGCTGCTGCTAAACTAAGGAACATTCCAGACTCTGATACCTGACACCTCTGCACCTGTGCTCCACCTCCCAGCCTGCCTATATAAACCTCCCTTTCCTGTTCCTCTTTGCCTGTTTATACTGATTCCTTAGCTCCTGCAGGGTTCCTGTGTTTACTGCTGTGCTAGCTATTGCTATCATCCTGTTCCAGTCTCCTCGTTGCCGACCTCTGCTTGTACCCTGACTTCGCTACCTGCCGCCTGCCTCTGACCTCTGCTTGTGACCTCTACTACGCTCCCTGCTGTTCATGCCACTGGGATCCACTTCAGCCGAAGTCCAATCCTTGACAGAATAAACAGGCCCTACCATGGATTCCGCTGGAACAGACCCGGCCCAGGCTCAGACACTCCATGACTTACAACGTATCATGGTTGGTTACCAAGAACAACAAAGACACGTGTTCAATCGTCTTCGCCGCTTGGAAGAACAAGCCGCAACCGCGGAAGCTGAGAATCGTGAACTACGTGCAGCCTTAATCACCATGTCTGGTCAAAACACTGGGCCTGTGCAAACCGCACCCCGTATATACCTTCCGGAATTTTTTTGGGGGAAAAAACAATCTTTCCGGAATTTCCTTAATCAATGCAGACTTATGTTCAAGCTTCAGCCCACCATTTATCATACCGAAGAAGCCCAGGTTGGACTGATCATAACCCTGCTCAAGGATGAGGCCCTTGCTTGGGTTTCCCCTATGTTAGAACAAGATAGCCCACTACTAAGGGACCTGGAGGAGTTCATCGAAGCCATGAGTCTTATTTTTTTTTTTTCATATTTTTTTATTAGGCAGTTATGACATTACATGGTATGTACGGTATAAGCAATATGTCAGCCTAATGTACATTTTTTCTTTTTCTTGAGAGAAAAGAGAAAAGGAAAGGCTCAACGTCTCCCTGACCTATGAGTCTTATTTTTGATGACCCAAATCGTAGTGCAACCGCTGAGGCAACTCTGAATAATCTTCGTCAAGGAAGACGCTCGGCAGCTGAGTACGTCGCTGAATTCCGCAGATGGGTTAACGATACTGAGTGGAATGAGGCCGCACAGAAATATCATTTTCGGCAGGGTCTCTCGGAGCAAGTTAAAGACGAACTAGTCCGGGTGGAGACCCCAGAGAGATTTCAGGACTTTGTCCGTTTATGCATCCAAATTGATCGCAGGCTTACGGAAAGACTATTGGAGAGACAGGAGTTCATGCCAAGCAACTCCGGGTTTAGAGATGTCAGTACCCCAAGACGTTCCAGGGAGACTGAGGAGCCGACGCAAGTAAATACACTGCGGGGACCCATCTCAACCGGGGAAAGGAATAGACGCCGAACAGAAGATCTCTGTTTATATTGCGGAAACAATGGGCACTATCTCGCTGATTGCCCAAACAAGTCCAGGCGGTCTTCTTTCCAGAGCCCTAGGAGAAATCAGCGGCACGCTATTTCAAAGACTGTTTTCTCTGCTTCTCAAGGGAAAGATAACCCTCCTTTGCTACACCCTCACCTCCTGGTTCCTATTATAATCGAGGAGGGAACACATCGTTTTTCAACCACAGTAATGGTCGACTCAGGGGCGGCAGGGAATTTTATGGGCATAGAATTCACCAAGAACAATTCGGTATCATTTGTAGCAAAGGAATCGCCAGAAAGGATGGAAGTCGTTGACGGTTCTACCTTGAGCTCTGGACCTGTTACCCATGAAACAAGTAACTTATCACTAATCATGGAGCCCAATCACCAGGAGAAGATTTCATTTGGTCTCATTCCATCACCTTTGATCCAGTGATTCTGGGAATTCCATGGCTCATGATCCATAACCCACTAATTGACTGGAAGACAAAGACCCTCACGTTTTCCTCAGAGCACTGTCAGCTAGCCTGTCTACCTAAAACTCCTATACCAGAGTGTGTAGGAATACATAAGATTTCCTCGTCTCAAGAAAATCTTCTGCCGGCTCCTTACTCTGAGTTTTTAGATGTGTGTGACAAGAAGAACGCGGATAAGCTTCCCCCACATCGCTCTTATGACTGTCCCATTGAATTATTACCGGGTGCTGCCATTCCGTTTGGAATAATCTATTCTCTCTCAGAACCGGAATTGAAGGTCCTCAATGACTACCTACAGGAGAACCTATCAAAGGGTTTTATCCGACCCTCTACTTCTCCAGCAGGCGCTGCGCTCTTCTTCGTGGGAAAGAAAGACGGTTCTCTACGCCCCTGCATTGACTATCGGGAACTAAATAAGATTACGGTGAAGAACAGATACCCATTACCTCTGATTCCTGAACTATTGGAAAGAATTCGGCCAGCCAAAATCTTTACCAAATTAGATCTCAGAGGAGCGTATAATTTGGTCCGCATTCGACCCGGTGACGAATGGAAAACAGCCTTCCGAACCCGTTATGGGCACTATGAATATCTGGTGATGCCTTTTGGACTCTGTAATGCCCCTGCTACCTTCCAGCATTTAATCAATGATGTCCTCCGAGAGTTATTGGACCAATTCGTAGTGGCATACCTGGATGACATCCTAGTCTTCTCAGATAACATCATGGATCACCAGAGACATGTCCGAATTGTCCTTGAGCGTCTCCGTAAGTACAAATTGAACATCAAGTTAGAAAAATGCGAATTCGAAAAGACCAGCATGCAATTTCTCGGTTACATCATCTCTCCCGAGGGTTTGAGTATGGACCCAGGCAAGATTCAAGCCGTGGTGGAATGGCCAATCCCTCGGAATGAAAAGGACATTCAGAGATTTGTGGGCTTTGCCAATTTCTATAGATGTTTTATTAAAAATTTCTGGGGCATTATTGCCCCAATCACCCAACTCACACGGAAGGAATTCCCCTTCAGATGGTCTCCTAAAGCGGATGCGGCATTCGAACAATTGAAGTCACTCTTTACATCTGCCCCTATCCTCATCCATCCAAATCCAGAATTACCATTCATCTTGGAAGTGGATGCATCCGACTCCGCTGTTGGTGCCATTCTGTCACAAAGAATTGGACCCAAGATGCTCCTTCATCCATGTGCCTTTTATTCATACCAAATGTCAACAGCTGAACGAAATTATGACATCGGAAACAAAGAACTCTTGGCTATAAAAGCTGCATTCTCTGAGTGGAGACATCTACTGGAGGGGGCCAATCATCCAATTACGGTCTTTACGGATCACAGGAACTTAGAATTCATTCGATCCGCAAAGAGACTGTCTGCGCAACAAGCCAGGTGAGCTCTCTTCTGCGCCAGATTTCAGTTCCACATCTCATACCGCCCTGGCTCCAAGAATGGGAAAGCCGACGCCTTGTCACGGTCATTGCCTAATCCTAGTTCAGACAAAGAGCAATAAGAAACTATTCTTCCAAAAATACATTTTCTGGGCGTCACATTCTCCGCCGATCTCCTCACACGAATAAAGGGAGCCTACACAAATGACTCTTTTCTTAAAACCCTCCTCCGGAAGCAGAACTATTTCTATGTGATGGTCTCTAGAACTGTAAGGATCGTCTGTTTGTCCCTAAGGAGGTAAGATTAGAGGTGCTCCAATTAATGCACGACTCCCGACCCGCTGGTCACCCAGGTGTCCTCAAGACACAGGAACTGTTGTTTCGCTCTTTTTAGTGGCCTAAATTAGCACAAGATGTTAAAGACTATGTCCTCTCCTGTGAGACTTGTGCTAGGACCAAGACCCCTCAAGCATCACCTGTGGGTTTGCTGCAGCCTCTTCTGGTTCCAACTCGTACTTGGGGGTCCATATCAATAGATTTTATTGTTGACCTGCCCCGATCAAGTGGACATAATACCATCCTGGTAGTAGTGGATCGACTTACAAAGATGGCTCACTTCATTGCAGCACAGAATCTTCCTTCTGCAGACCAGACAGCCAAGTTGATTGTTAAAGAGGTGTTTCGGCTTCACGGGGCTCCTGATAAGATCATGTCCGATATAGGGGTACAATTCACTTCAACATTTTGGAGGACCTTCTGTTCCTCTCTAGGAATTCGTTTAAATTTATCGTCTGGCTATCATCCACAATCCAATGGCGAGACAGAAAAGACCAATCAGACTTTGGAACAATACTTACGATGTTTTGTTTGTCATCTCCAGGATGACTGGATTGATTTCCTACCATTAGCTGAGTTTTCATACAACAACTCACATCATTCATCGACTCAGAAGAGTCTCTTTTTCTCAAATTATGGATTTCATCCAACCTTTATTCCTCGTTTTCCATCTTCGGGCCCCATTCCGGCAGTTACAGAGAAACTGGAGACTCTGCAAGACATCCAGGAGACCCTCAAAGAGATACTTCGTGAGACTCAAGTAAAGTACAAAAGAGCAGCAAACCAACACCGCAGACCCTCCCCAGAATTTCAAGTCGGGGATAAAGTCTGGCTTTCTACAAGAAATCTACGTTTAAAGGTTCCAACCATTAAATTGGGCCAAAAATACATCGGGCCATTTCGCATCTCAGCACTTCTAGTGACTGAGCTCCTGTTTAGAACCAAAGCTAACATCACCCTAACACCTGTCACTAGTTTTAAATACCTGGGCTTATGGTTTGACTCCCACTTAACATTCGGGATGCACATTGATACCCTGACAACCAAGACCTATGCCAAACTAGGGGTACTTTACAGGAACAAATCCTCCCTAAGTCTCCTGGTCAGAAAGCGCATCGCACAGCAGATGCTAATGCCAATTATTGACTATGGAGACATAGTATATGGCTCGGCACCTCAAACCCATCTTAGCAAACTTGACACCCTCTACAATTCAATTTGTTGTTTTGTTCTCCAATGTAACTACAACACACATCACTGCAAAATGCTCAAAGAACTAGATTGGTCAACACTAGAGTCTAGGCGCAAAGTTCACCTTTTCTGTCTTGCCTTTAAATTCTTCATGGGCAAGCTACCCAGCTACCTGAACAAGCTCCTCACCCCTACCATTTGCAGCACTTATCACCTGAGATCAGACTCCAAAAGACTGTTCATGGTCCCAAGGCTCAACAAAGTATCCGGACGTTCCTCCTTCTCCTACTGTGCACCCCAAAACTGGAACAACCTACCAGAGACACTCACATCCACCACCAGTTTAAGTTCTTTCAAATCTAAGGCTGTCTCACATTTTAACCTGGTCTGTAACTGTTTCATACGCCCATAATACTGTATATATTACCTGTAACTGTGACATACGCCTATAATATATATTATCTGTAACTGTTTCATACGCTCATAATATATATTATCTGTAACTGTGCATGCAATGTCTTGTATATAATGTATACCCTGTTCATTTATGTAACTGTACTTGTAACCATGTATTATTTGTTTTACTCTGTGCCCAGGACATACTTGAAAACGAGAGGTAACTCTCAATGTATTACTTCCTGGTAACATATTTTATAAATAAATAAATCCAGTGTCCTTCAGATTAGAGCTTCCTGAGACCATCAAAATACACCCTGTGTTTGATTCTTCTCTGCTGAAACCTTTCCGTGAGAACCTGTTTCCTGGACGGAGACTTCCTCCCCCTGACCCCGTCCTCGTTGATAACGAAGAGGAATTCATTGTGGAGAGAATTTTGGATTCCAGGTTACACCGAGGGAAACTACAGTACCTGGTTCACTGGGGGGGGGGGGGGGGGCTATGGCCCAGAGGAGAGGTCTTGGGAACCCAAAGATTTTGTACATGCTCCGCGACTAGTCAAAGCTTTCCACCGGAGATATCCAGACAAGCCTAGCAAGGATCGTCCGGAGAACGCTCTTGGGAGGGGGGAGTAATGTCATATTCTCTAGCCTGCTGTACCCATGCTTGGCCACCGGGACTGCTGCCACTCTCAATGTCTTGTTCTAGCCTGCAGTACCTATACTTGTCCACCGGGATTGCTGCTGCTAAACTAAGGAACATTCCAGAACCTGATACCTGACACCTCTGCACCTGTGCTCCACCTCCCAGCCTGCCTATATAAACCTCCCTTTCCTGTTCCTCTTTGCCTGTTTATACTGGTTCCTTAGCTCCTGCAAGGTTCCTGTGTTTACTGCTGTGCTAGCTATTGCTATCATCCTGTTCCAGTCTCCTCGTTGCCGACCTCTGCTTGTACCCTGACTTCGCTACCTGCCGCCTGCCTCGGACCTCTGCTTGTTATCTGACTACTCAATCTGCCGCCTGCCTCTGACCTCTGCTTGTGACCTCTACTACGCTCCCTGCTGTTCCTGCCACTGGGATCCACTTCAGCCGAAGTCCAATCCTTGACAGCATTGTAGAGATTATGGGTGCCATAACTCCTGTAAACATTAACATTGTGTGAGGTCCATAAAACCTTGTTTCGCTGACAGAAAGAGAGTGGGACTAAGTACAACACACCCGGCATTCTGCAGTTAAACTTCATATATGACAGACAGCACCCACTTTTCCACACACACTAAATCTCCCCGTTTCGCTGCGGATGGAGGCGGAGAAATCTTTTTAATGAGTTACATGATGAGACGGTTTCTTTGAATATTGCAGGATAATTCCCAGATCATTCACCTTCCGGTAAAACACAGTAAAGCACAGCTGCAAATGACTTCAATAATCTCTTAATTCTCCCCTAAAGAATGCATACAGAGCAAACTTCTTGATATACTGTAACACTTTTTTGTTTCACATATTCACAGAAACATACTGGTTAGAAGAAATGAATCAGAATGTGAGCCCAGATATTCAGAATTCATCCATGATTAAAGATATAGAAAGAAAACATCCAGAGATGATAACTCCAAAATTAACTCGACAGACACATTAAATGTGACACTTAAGATGTTACACAGCTATAAGCTGTGGGCTGATTTCTTCTATCAATTGAAAGAGAACTTAAAATCTAATTAACAACTATTTGGTATGTTTCTGTGAGCTGATTAGGCAAACCACTCCCTTAATATTTAGTCAAATGCATGTGATCAGTGTATTTAAGGCAGTCTATCTTGGCTGTGAACCATATGGCTGTGTAACATCTTAAGTGCCACAGTTAAAGTGCCTGTAGAGTTAATTTTGGAGTTGACATTTTTAGTGAAGATTGGAGTAAGATCTGGACTCTGCACAACAATAACTCTGCAGCTTTGAGAACTTAACTTTCCAAAAGCTTAGATTCTTTGTACTCTTCCTATCCTCCAGTACCTGGACTGTCTCTCCTCCTGCATCTCACTATGCCCTCCCTATTGCTTTTTTTTCTTACTGTTTCCTCACTACTTTGTGAACTTCAACCAACCCACTGTGACCAAGCTCTGCCATCTACAGAACTTATTCCCTGACCTGCTGTCTCTGTAAGTTCCCCCACAAACCTCTTAGATTGTAAGCTCTTGGGGGCAGGGATTTCCTTTCCTATTGTCTGGTTTTGCTGCACTTATTGTATTATAATTCCCCGTACTGTATTCTTTGTGAAGCGCCGAGTACACTTTTGGCGCTATATAAATAAAGACATGCAGCACACTCCCACGGACACAGAGTACACACATACAGTACCGTACATACACAGATACACAGAGTACTCACATACAGTACTCTCACACGGATACACAGAGCACTCACATACAGTACTCTCACACGGATACACAGAGTACTCACATACAGTACTCTCACACGGATACACAGAGTACTCACATACAGTACATACACACAGATACACAGAGTACTCACATACAGTACTCTCACACGGATACACAGAGTACTCACATACAGTACTCTCACACGGATACACAGAGTACTCACATACAGTACATACACACAGATACACAGAGTACTCACATACAGTACTCTCACACGGATACACAGAGTACTCACATACAGTACTCTCACACGGATACACAGAGTACTCACATACAGTACATACACACGGATACACAGAGTACTCACATACAGTACTCTCACACGGATACACAGAGTACTCACATACAGTACTCTCACACGGATACACAGAGTACTCACATACAGTACTCTCACACGGATACACAGAGTACACACATACAGTACTCTCACACGGATACACAGAGTACTCACATACAGTACTCTCACACGGATACACAGAGTACTCACATACAGTACTCTCACACGGATACACAGAGTACTCACATACAGTACTCTCACACGGATACACAGAGTACTCACATACAGTACTCACACGGATACACAGAGTACACACATACAGTACTCTCACACGGATACACAGAGTACTCACATACAGTACTCTCACACGGATACACAGAGTACTCACATACAGTACTCACACGGATACACAGAGTACACACATACAGTACTCTCACACGGATACACAGAGTACTCACATACAGTACTCTCACACGGATACACAGAGTACTCACATACAGTACTCACACGGATACACAGAGTACTCACATACAGTACTCTCACACGGATACACAGAGTACTCACATACAGTACTCACACGGATACACAGAGTACACACATACAGTACTCTCACACGGATACACAGAGTACTCACATACAGTACTCTCACACGGATACACAGAGTACTCACATACAGTACTCACACGGATACACAGAGTACACACATACAGTACTCTCACACGGATACACAGAGTACTCACATACAGTACTCTCACACGGATACACAGAGTACTCACATACAGTACTCACACGGATACACAGAGTACTCACATACAGTACTCTCACACGGATACACAGAGCACTCACATACAGTACTCTCACACGGATACACAGAGTACACACATACAGTACTCTCACACGGATACACAGAGCACTCACATACAGTACTCTCACACGGATACACAGAGTACTCACATACAGTACTCACACGGATACACAGAGTACTCACATACAGTACTCTCACACGGATACACAGAGCACTCACATACAGTACTCTCACACGGATACACAGAGTACACACATACAGTACTCTCACACGGATACACAGAGCACTCACATACAGTACTCTCACACGGATACACAGAGTACTCACATACAGTACTCTCACACGGATACACAGAGTACACACATACAGTACTCTCACACGGATACACAGAGCACTCACATACAGTACTCTCACACGGATACACAGAGTACTCACATACAGTACTCTCACACAGATACACAGAGTACTCACATACAGTACTCTCACACGGATACACAGAGTACTCACATACAGTACTCTCACACGGATACACAGAGTACTCACATACAGTACTCTCACACGGATACACAGAGTACTCACATACAGTACTCTCACACGGATACACAGAGTACTCACATACAGTACTCTCACACGGATACACAGAGTACACACATACAGTACTCTCACACGGATACACAGAGTACTCACATACAGTACTCTCACACGGATACACAGAGTACTCACATACAGTACATACACACGGATACACAGAGTACTCACATACAGTACTCTCACACGGATACACAGAGTACACACATACAGTACTCTCACACGGATACACAGAGTACACACATACAGTACTCTCACACGGATACACAGAGTACTCACATACAGTACTCTCACACGGATACACAGAGTACACACATACAGTACTCTCACACGGATACACAGAGTACACACATACAGTACTCTCACACGGATACACAGAGCACTCACATACAGTACTCTCACAGGGATACACAGAGTACACACATACAGTACATACACACGGATACACAGAGTACACACATACAGTACTCTCACACGGATACACAGAGTACACACACGCTGATATGTACAGATTTGCACAGACCCACTCACACATGTACAGTAAATCAATTTGCACATTCATGCATTTACACGGATACATACATACTCATGTACATATTTATCAAATGTTTTCCCAGGAAGTAATACATTGAGAGTTACTTGTAGTTGACAATATGTCCGGGGCACAGAGTTATGATGAGAAATACATAGTTACATTAAGTGAGCAGGTTATACATTATATATAAACAATATATGAGTTAGGATGGAGGAAGCTGCCGAGCCCGCTAGCAACAGCCCTGCTCTCTCCCTGCTCTCTCCCTGCTCTCTCCCTGCTCTCTCCCTGCTCTCTCCCTGCTCTCTCCCTGCTCTCTCCCTGATCCCTCCCTGTTCGGGGAAATCCTGCGTCCCCCAAGCCGATCAGGTCACAATGTCCATGGAGGTAATACCGGTATACACATACACGCCCAGAGAGGTAATACCGATATACACATACACGCCCAGAGAGGTAATACCGGTATACACATACACGCCCAGAGAGGTAATACCGGTATACACATACACGCCCAGAGAGGTAATACCGTTATACACATACACGCCCAGAGAGGTAATACCGGTATACACATACACGCCCAGAGAGGTAATACCGGTATACACATACACGCCCAGAGAGGTAATACCGGTATACACATACACGCCCAGAGAGGTAATACCGCTATACACATACACGCACAGGGAGGTAATACCGGTATACACATACACGCCCAGAGAGGTAATACCGGTATACACATACACGCCCAGAGAGGTAATACCGGTATACACATACACGCCCAGAGAGGTAATACCGCTATACACATACACGCACAGGGAGGTAATACCGGTATACACATACACGCCCAGAGAGGTAATACCGGTATACACATACACGCCCAGAGAGGTAATACCGGTTACACATACACGCCCAGAGAGGTAATACCGGTATACACATACACGCCCAGAGAGGTAATACCGGTATACACATACACGCCCAGAGAGGTAATACCGGTATACACATACACGCCCAGAGAGGTAATACCGGTATACACATACACGCCCAGAGAAGTAATACCGGTATACACATACACGCCCAGAGAGGTAATACCGCTATACACATACACGCACAGGGAGGTAATACCGGTATACACATACACGCCCAGAGAGGTAATACCGGTATACACATACACGCCCAGAGAGGTAATACCGGTATACACATACACGCCCAGAGAGGTAATACCGCTATACACATACACGCACAGGGAGGTAATACCGGTATACACATACACGCCCAGAGAGGTAATACCGGTATACACATACACGCCCAGAGAGGTAATACCGGTTACACATACACGCCCAGAGAGGTAATACCGGTATACACATACACGCCCAGAGAGGTAATACCGGTATACACATACACGCCCAGAGAGGTAATACCGGTATACACATACACGCCCAGAGAGGTAATACCGGTATACACATACACGCCCAGAGAAGTAATACCGGTATACACATACACGCCCAGAGAGGTAATACCGGTATACACATACACGCCCAGAGAGGTAATACCGGTATACACATACACTCCCAGAGAGGTAATACCGGTATACACATACACGCCCAGAGAGGTAATACTGGTATACACATATACGCCCAGAGAGGTAATACCGGTATACACATACACGCCCAGAGAGGTAATACCGGTATACACATACACGCCCAGAGAGGTAATACCGGTATACACGTACACGCCCAGAGAGGTAATACCGGTATACACATACCCAGAGAGGTAATACCGGTATACACGTACACGCCCAGAGAGGTAATACCGGTATACACGTACACGCCCAGAGAGGTAATACCGGTATACACGTACACGCCCAGAGAGGTAATACCGGTATACACATACACACCCAGAGAGGTAATACTGGTATACACATACACGCCCAGAGAGGTAATACCGGTATACACATACACACCCAGAAAGGTAATACCGGTATACACGTATACGCCCAGAGAGGTAATACCGGTATACACGTATACGCCCAGAGAGGTAATACCGGTATACACATACACGCCCAGAGAGGTAATACCGGTATACACGTATACGCCCAGAGAGGTAATACCGGTATACACATACAGGCCCAGAGAGGTAATACCGGTATACACGTACACGCCCAGAGAGATAATACCGGTATACACGTATACGCCCAGAGAGGTAATACCGGTATACACATACAGGCCCAGAGAGGTAATACCGGTATACACGTACACGCCCAGAGAGATAATACCGGTATACACATACACGCCCGGAGAGGTAATACCGGTATACACACACACGCCCAGAGAGGTAATACCGGTATACACGTACACGCCCAGAGAGGTAATACCGGTATACACGTACACGCCCAGAGAGGTAATACCGGTATACACATACACGCCCAGAGAGGTAATACCGGTATACACGTATACGCCCAGAGAGGTAATACCGGTATACACGTACACGCCCAGAGAGGTAATACCGGTATACACATACACGCCCAGAGAGGTAATACCGGTATACACGTACACGCCCAGAGAGGTAATACCGGTATACACATACACGCCCAGAGAGGTAATACCGGTATACACGTACACGCCCAGAGAGGTAATACCGGTATACACATACAGGCCCAGAGAGGTAATACCGGTATACACGTACACGCCCAGAGAGATAATACCGGTATACACGTAAACGCCCAGAGAGGCAATACCGGTATACACGTACACGCCCAGAGAGGTAATACCGCTATACACATACACTCCCAGAGAGGTAATACCGGTATATACACATACAGGCCCAGAGAGTTAATACAGGTATACACGTACACGCCCAGAGAGGTAATACCAGTATACACGTACACGCCCAGAGAGGCAATACCGGTATACACGTACACGCCCAGAGAGGTAATACCGGTATATACACATACACGCCCATAAAGGTAATACCAGTATACACATACACGCCCAGAGAGGTAATACCGTTATACACATACACGCCCAGAGAGGTAATACCGGTATACACATACACGCCCAGAGAGGTAATACCAGTATACACGTACACGCCCAGAGAGGTAATACCGGTATACACATACACGCCCAGAGAGGTAATACTGGTATACACATATACGCCCAGAGAGGTAATACCGGTATACACATACACACCCAGAGAGGTAATACCGGTATACACGTACACGCCCAGAGAGGTAATACCGCTATACACATACACTCCCAGAGAGGTAATACCGGTATATACACATACAGGCCCAGAGAGTTAATACAGGTATACACGTACACGCCCAGAGAGGTAATACCAGTATACACGTACACGCCCAGAGAGGCAATACCGGTATACACGTACACGCCCAGAGAGGTAATACCGGTATATACACATACACGCCCATAAAGGTAATACCAGTATACACATACACGCCCAGAGAGGTAATACCGTTATACACATACACGCCCAGAGAGGTAATACCGGTATACACATACACGCCCAGAGAGGTAATACCAGTATACACGTACACGCCCAGAGAGGTAATACCGGTATACACATACACGCCCAGAGAGGTAATACTGGTATACACATATACGCCCAGAGAGGTAATACCGGTATACACATACACACCCAGAGAGGTAATACCGGTATACACATACACGCCCAGAGAGGTAATACCGGTATACACATACACGCCCAGAGAGGTAATACCGGTATACACATACACGCCCAGAGAGGTAATACCTGTATACACGTACACGCCCAGAGAGGTAATACCGGTATACACGTACACGCCCAGAGAGGTAATACCTGTATACACGTACACACCCAGAGAGGTAATACCGGTATACACGTATACGCCCAGAGAGGTAATACCGGTATACACATACACGCCCAGAGAGGTAATACCGGTATACACGTATACGCCCAGAGAGGTAATACCGGTATACACATACAGGCCCAGAGAGGTAATACCGGTATACACGTACACGCCCAGAGAGATAATACCGGTATACACGTATACGCCCAGAGAGGTAATACCGGTATACACATACAGGCCCAGAGAGGTAATACCGGTATACACGTACACGCCCAGAGAGATAATACCGGTATACACGTACACGCCCAGAGAGGTAATACCGGTATACACGTACACGCCCAGAGAGGTAATACCGGTATACACATACACGCCCAGAGAGGTAATACCGGTATACACGTATACGCCCAGAGAGGTAATACCGGTTTACACATACAGGCCCAGAGAGGTAATACCGGTATACACGTACACGCCCAGAGAGATAATACCGGTATACACGTAAACGCCCAGAGAGGCAATACCGGTATACACGTACACGCCCAGAGAGGTAATACCGGTATATACACATACACGCCCATAAAGGTAATACCAGTATACACATACACGCCCAGAGAGGTAATACCGTTATACACATACAAGCCCAGAGAGGTAATACTGGTATACACATATACGCCCAGAGATGTAATACCGGTATACACATACACACCCAGAGAGGTAATACCGGTATACACGTACACGCCCAGAGAGGTAATACCGCTATACACATACACTCCCAGAGAGGTAATACCGGTATATACACATACAGGCCCAGAGAGTTAATACAGGTATACACGTACACGCCCAGAGAGGTAATACCAGTATACACGTACACGCCCAGAGAGGCAATACCGGTATACACGTACACGCCCAGAGAGGTAATACCGGTATATACACATACACGCCCATAAAGGTAATACCAGTATACACATACACGCCCAGAGAGGTAATACCGTTATACACATACACGCCCAGAGAGGTAATACCGGTATACACATACACGCCCAGAGAGGTAATACCAGTATACACGTACACGCCCAGAGAGGTAATACCGGTATACACATACACGCCCAGAGAGGTAATACTGGTATACACATATACGCCCAGAGAGGTAATACCGGTATACACGTACACGCCCAGAGAGGTAATACCGGTATACACATGCACACCCGGAGAGGTAATACCGGTATACACATACACACCCAGAGAGGTAATACCGGTATACACGTACACGCCCAGAGAGGTAATACCGCTATACACATACACTCCCAGAGAGGTAATACCGGTATATACACATACAGGCCCAGAGAGTTAATACAGGTATACACGTACACGCCCAGAGAGGTAATACCAGTATACACGTACACGCCCAGAGAGGCAATACCGGTATACACGTACACGCCCAGAGAGGTAATACCGGTATATACACATACACGCCCATAAAGGTAATACCAGTATACACATACACGCCCAGAGAGGTAATACCGTTATACACATACACGCCCAGAGAGGTAATACCGGTATACACATACACGCCCTGAGAGGTAATACCAGTATACACGTACACGCCCAGAGAGGTAATACCGGTATACACATACACGCCCAGAGAGGTAATACTGGTATACACATATACGCCCAGAGAGGTAATACCGGTATACACATACACACCCAGAGAGGTAATACCGGTATACACATACACGCCCAGAGAGGTAATACCGGTATACACATACACGCCCAGAGAGGTAATACCGGTATACACATACACGCCCAGAGAGGTAATACCTGTATACATGTACACGCCCAGAGAGGTAATACCGGTATACACGTACACGCCCAGAGAGGTAATACCTGTATACACGTACACACCCAGAGAGGTAATACCGGTATACACGTATACGCCCAGAGAGGTAATACCGGTATACACATACACGCCCAGAGAGGTAATACCGGTATACACGTATACGCCCAGAGAGGTAATACCGGTATACACATACAGGCCCAGAGAGGTAATACCGGTATACACGTACACGCCCAGAGAGATAATACCGGTATACACGTATACGCCCAGAGAGGTAATACCGGTATACACATACAGGACCAGAGAGGTAATACCGGTATACACGTACACGCCCAGAGAGATAATACCGGTATACACGTACACGCCCAGAGAGGTAATACCGGTATACACGTACACGCCCAGAGAGATAATACCGGTATACACATACACGCCCAGAGAGGTAATACCGGTATACACGTATACGCCCAGAGAGGTAATACCGGTATACACATACAGGCCCAGAGAGGTAATACCGGTATACACGTACACGCCCAGAGAGATAATACCGGTATACACGTAAACGCCCAGAGAGGCAATACCGGTATACACGTACACGCCCAGAGAGGTAATACCGGTATATACACATACACGCCCATAAAGGTAATACCAGTATACACATACACGCCCAGAGAGGTAATACCGTTATACACATACACGCCCAGAGAGGTAATACCGGTATACACATACACGCCCAGAGAGGTAATACCAGTATACACGTACACGCCCAGAGAGGTAATACCGGTATACACATACACGCCCAGAGAGGTAATACTGGTATACACATATACGCCCAGAGAGGTAATACCGGTATACACATACACACCCAGAGAGGTAATACCGGTATACACGTACACGCCCAGAGAGGTAATACCGCTATACACATACACTCCCAGAGAGGTAATACCGGTATATACACATACAGGCCCAGAGAGTTAATACAGGTATACACGTACACGCCCAGAGAGGTAATACCAGTATACACGTACACGCCCAGAGAGGCAATACCGGTATACACGTACACGCCCAGAGAGGTAATACCGGTATATACACATACACGCCCATAAAGGTAATACCAGTATACACATACACGCCCAGAGAGGTAATACCGTTATACACATACACGCCCAGAGAGGTAATACCGGTATACACATACACGCCCAGAGAGGTAATACCAGTATACACGTACACGCCCAGAGAGGTAATACCGGTATACACATACACGCCCAGAGAGGTAATACTGGTATACACATATACGCCCAGAGAGGTAATACCGGTATACACATACACACCCAGAGAGGTAATACCGGTATACACATACACGCCCAGAGAGGTAATACCGGTATACACATACACGCCCAGAGAGGTAATACCGGTATACACACACACACCCAGAGAGGTAATACCGGTATACACATACACGCCCAGAGAGGTAATACCGGTATACACATACACGCCCAGAGAGGTAATACCGGTATACACATACACGCCCAGAGAGGTAATACCGGTATACACATACACGCCCAGAGAGGTAATACCTGTATACACGTACACGCCCAGAGAGGTAATACCGGTATACACGTACACGCCCAGAGAGGTAATACCTGTATACACGTACACACCCAGAGAGGTAATACCGGTATACACGTACATGCCCAGAGAGGTAATACCGGTATACACGTACACTCCCAGAGAAGTAATACCGGTATACACACACACACCCAGAGAGGTAATACCGGTATACACACACAAGCCCAGAGAGGTAATACCGGTATACACATACACGCCCAGAGAGGTAATACCGGTATACACATACACGCCCAGAGGGGTAATACCGGTATACACATACACGCCCAGAGAGGTAATACCGGTATACACATACACGCCCAGAGAGGTAATACCGGTATACACATACACGCCCAGAGAGGTAATACCGGTATACACATACACACCCAGAGAGGTAATACCGGTATACATATACACGCCCAGAGAGGTAATACCGGTATATACACACACGCTCAGAAAGGTAATACCGGTATACACATACACGCCCAGAGAGGTAATACCGGTATACACATACACGCCCAGAGAGGTAATACCGGTATACACATACACGCCCAGAGAGGTAATACCGGTATACACGTACACGCCCAGAGAGGTAATACCGGTATACACATACACACCCAGAGAGGTAATACCGGTATACACATACACGCCCAGAGAAGTAATACCGGTATACACGTACACGCCCAGAGAGGTAATACCGGTATACACGTACACCCCAGAGAGGTAATACCGGTATACACGTACACGCCCAGAGAGGTAATACCGGTATACACATACACGTCCAGAGAAGAAATACCGGTATACACATACACGCCCAGAGAGGTAATACCGGTATACACGTACACGCCCAGAGAGGTAATACCGGTATACACGTACACGCCCAGAGAGGTAATACCTGTATACACATACACGCCCAGAGAGGTAATACCGGTATACACGTACACGCCCAGAGAGGTAATACCTGTATACACGTACACACCCAGAGAGGTAATACCGGTATACACGTATACGCCCAGAGAGGTAATACCGGTATACACATACACGCCCAGAGAGGTAATACCGGTATACACGTATACGCCCAGAGAGGTAATACCGGTATACACATACAGGCCCAGAGAGGTAATACCGGTATACACGTACACGCCCAGAGAGATAATACCGGTATACACGTATACGCCCAGAGAGGTAATACCGGTATACACATACAGGCCCAGAGAGGTAATACCGGTATACACGTACACGCCCAGAGAGATAATACCGGTATACACGTACACGCCCAGAGAGGTAATACCGGTATACACGTACACGCCCAGAGAGGTAATACCGGTATACACATACACGCCCAGAGAGGTAATACCGGTATACACGTATACGCCCAGAGAGGTAATACCGGTATACACATACAGGCCCAGAGAGGTAATACCGGTATACACGTACACGCCCAGAGAGATAATACCGGTATACACGTAAACGCCCAGAGAGGCAATACCGGTATACACGTACACGCCCAGAGAGGTAATACCGGTATATACACATACACGCCCATAAAGGTAATACCGGTATACACATACACGCCCAGAGAGGTAATACCGGTATACACATACACGCCCAGAGAGGTAATACCAGTATACACGTACACGCCCAGAGAGGTAATACCGGTATACACATACACGCCCAGAGAGGTAATACTGGTATACACATATACGCCCAGAGAGGTAATACCGGTATACACATACACACCCAGAGAGGTAATACCGGTATACACGTACACGCCCAGAGAGGTAATACCGCTATACACATACACTCCCAGAGAGGTAATACCGGTATATACACATACAGGCCCAGAGAGTTAATACAGGTATACACGTACACGCCCAGAGAGGTAATACCAGTATACACGTACACGCCCAGAGAGGCAATACCGGTATACACATACACACCCAGAGAGGTAATACCGGTATATACACATACACGCCCATAAAGGTAATACCAGTATACACATACACGCCCAGAGAGGTAATACCGTTATACACATACACGCCCAGAGAGGTAATACCGGTATACACATACACGCCCAGAGAGGTAATACCAGTATACACGTACACGCCCAGAGAGGTAATACCGGTATACACATACACGCCCAGAGAGGTAATACCGGTATACACATACACGCCCAGAGAGGTGATACCAGTATACACATGCACACCCAGAGAGGTAATACCGGTATACACATACACGCCCAGAGAGGTAATACCGGTATACACATACACGCCCAGAGAAGTAATACCGGTATACACATGCACGCCCAGAGAGGTAATACCGGTATACACATACACGCCCAGAGAGGTAATACCGGTATACACGTACACGCCCAGAGAGGTAATACCTGTATACACGTACACGCCCAGAGAGGTAATACCTGTATACACGTACACACCCAGAGAGGTAATACCGGTATACACGTACATGCCCAGAGAGGTAATACCGGTATACACGTACACTCCCAGAGAAGTAATACCGGTATACACACACACACCCAGAGAGGTAATACCGGTATACACACACAAGCCCAGAGAGGTAATACCGGTATACACATACACGCCCAGAGAGGTAATACCGGTATACACATACACGCCCAGAGGGGTAATACCGGTATACACACACACGCCCAGAGAGGTAATACCGGTATACACATACACGCCCAGAGAGGTAATACCGGTATACACATACACGCCCAGAGAGGTAATACCGGTATACACATACACGCCCAGAGAGGTAATACCGGTATACACATACACACCCAGAGAGGTAATACCGGTATACATATACACGCCCAGAGAGGTAATACCGGTATATACACACACGCTCAGAAAGGTAATACCGGTATACACATACACGCCCAGAGAGGTAATACCGGTATACACATACACGCCCAGAGAGGTAATACCGGTATACACATACACGCCCAGAGAGGTAATACCGGTATACACATACACGCCCAGAGAGGTAATACCGGTATACACATACACACCCAGAGAGGTAATACCGGTATACACATACACGCCCAGAGAAGTAATACCGGTATACACGTACACGCCCAGAGAGGTAATACCGGTATACACATACATGCCCAGAGAGGTAATACCGGTATACACATACACGCCCAGAGAGGTAATACCGGTATACACGTACACCCCAGAGAGGTAATACCGGTATACACGTACACGCCCAGAGAGGTAATACCGGTATACACATACACGTCCAGAGAAGAAATACCGGTATACACATACACGCCCAGAGAGGTAATACCGGTATACACGTACACGCCCAGAGAGGTAATACCGGTATACACGTACACGCCCAGAGAGGTAATACCTGTATACACGTACACGCCCAGAGAGGTAATACCGGTATACACGTACACGCCCAGAGAGGTAATACCTGTATACACGTACACACCCAGAGAGGTAATACCGGTATACACGTATACGCCCAGAGAGGTAATACCGGTATACACATACACGCCCAGAGAGGTAATACCGGTATACACGTATACGCCCAGAGAGGTAATACCGGTATACACATACACGCCCAGAGAAGTAATACCGGTATACACATGCACGCCCAGAGAGGTAATACCGGTATACACATACACGCCCAGAGAGGTAATACCGGTATACACGTACACGCCCAGAGAGGTAATACCTGTATACACGTACACGCCCAGAGAGGTAATACCTGTATACACGTACACACCCAGAGAGGTAATACCGGTATACACGTACATGCCCAGAGAGGTAATACCGGTATACACGTACACTCCCAGAGAAGTAATACCGGTATACACACACACACCCAGAGAGGTAATACCGGTATACACACACAAGCCCAGAGAGGTAATACCGGTATACACATACACGCCCAGAGAGGTAATACCGGTATACACATACACGCCCAGAGGGGTAATACCGGTATACACACACACGCCCAGAGAGGTAATACCGGTATACACATACACGCCCAGAGAGGTAATACCGGTATACACATACACGCCCAGAGAGGTAATACCGGTATACACATACACGCCCAGAGAGGTAATACCGGTATACACATACACACCCAGAGAGGTAATACCGGTATACATATACACGCCCAGAGAGGTAATACCGGTATATACACACACGCTCAGAAAGGTAATACCGGTATACACATACACGCCCAGAGAGGTAATACCGGTATACACATACACGCCCAGAGAGGTAATACCGGTATACACATACACGCCCAGAGAGGTAATACCGGTATACACATACACGCCCAGAGAGGTAATACCGGTATACACATACACACCCAGAGAGGTAATACCGGTATACACATACACGCCCAGAGAAGTAATACCGGTATACACGTACACGCCCAGAGAGGTAATACCGGTATACACATACATGCCCAGAGAGGTAATACCGGTATACACATACACGCCCAGAGAGGTAATACCGGTATACACGTACACCCCAGAGAGGTAATACCGGTATACACGTACACGCCCAGAGAGGTAATACCGGTATACACATACACGTCCAGAGAAGAAATACCGGTATACACATACACGCCCAGAGAGGTAATACCGGTATACACGTACACGCCCAGAGAGGTAATACCGGTATACACGTACACGCCCAGAGAGGTAATACCTGTATACACGTACACGCCCAGAGAGGTAATACCGGTATACACGTACACGCCCAGAGAGGTAATACCTGTATACACGTACACACCCAGAGAGGTAATACCGGTATACACGTATACGCCCAGAGAGGTAATACCGGTATACACATACACGCCCAGAGAGGTAATACCGGTATACACGTATACGCCCAGAGAGGTAATACCGGTATACACATACAGGCCCAGAGAGGTAATACCGGTATACACGTACACGCCCAGAGAGATAATACCGGTATACACGTATACGCCCAGAGAGGTAATACCGGTATACACATACAGGCCCAGAGAGGTAATACCGGTATACACGTACACGCCCAGAGAGATAATACCGGTATACACGTACACGCCCAGAGAGGTAATACCGGTATACACGTACACGCCCAGAGAGGTAATACCGGTATACACATACACGCCCAGAGAGGTAATACCGGTATACACATACAGGCCCAGAGAGGTAATACCGGTATACACGTACACGCCCAGAGAGATAATACCGGTATACACGTAAACGCCCAGAGAGGCAATACCGGTATACACGTACACGCCCAGAGAGGTAATACCGGTATATACACATACACGCCCATAAAGGTAATACCAGTATACACATACACGCCCAGAGAGGTAATACCGGTATACACGTACACGCCCAGAGAGGTAATACCGGTATACACGTACACGCCCAGAGAGGTAATACCGGTATACACATACACGCCCAGAGAGGTAATACCGGTATACACATACACGCCCAGAGAGGTAATACCGGTATACACAGACACGCCCAGAGAGGTAATACCGGTATACACATACACGCCCAGAGAGGTAATACCAGTATACACGTACACGCCCAGAGAGGTAATACCGGTATACACATACACGCCCAGAGAGGTAATACTGGTATACACATATACGCCCAGAGAGGTAATACCGGTATACACATACACACCCAGAGAGGTAATACCGGTATACACGTACACGCCCAGAGAGGTAATACCGCTATACACATACACTCCCAGAGAGGTAATACCGGTATATACACATACAGGCCCAGAGAGTTAATACAGGTATACACGTACACGCCCAGAGAGGTAATACCAGTATACACGTACACGCCCAGAGAGGCAATACCGGTATACACGTACACGCCCAGAGAGGTAATACCGGTATATACACATACACGCCCATAAAGGTAATACCAGTATACACATACACGCCCAGAGAGGTAATACCGTTATACACATACACGCCCAGAGAGGTAATACCGGTATACACATACACGCCCAGAGAGGTAATACCAGTATACACGTACACGCCCAGAGAGGTAATACCGGTATACACATACACGCCCAGAGAGGTAATACTGGTATACACATATACGCCCAGAGAGGTAATACCGGTATACACATACACACCCAGAGAGGTAATACCGGTATACACATACACGCCCAGAGAGGTAATACCGGTATACACATACACGCCCAGAGAGGTAATACCGGTATACACACACACACCCAGAGAGGTAATACCGGTATACACATACACGCCCAGAGAGGTAATACCGGTATACACATACATGCCCAGAGAGGTAATACCGGTATACACATACACGCCCAGAGAGGTAATACCGGTATACACATACACGCCCAGAGAGGTAATACCTGTATACACGTACACGCCCAGAGAGGTAATACCGGTATACACGTACACGCCCAGAGAGGTAATACCTGTATACACGTACACACCCAGAGAGGTAATACCGGTATACACGTACATGCCCAGAGAGGTAATACCGGTATACACGTACACTCCCAGAGAAGTAATACCGGTATACACACACACACCCAGAGAGGTAATACCGGTATACACACACAAGCCCAGAGAGGTAATACCGGTATACACATACACGCCCAGAGAGGTAATACCGGTATACACATACACACCCAGAGAGGTAATACCGGTATACATATACACGCCCAGAGAGGTAATACCGGTATATACACACACGCTCAGAAAGGTAATACCGGTATACACATACACGCCCAGAGAGGTAATACCGGTATACACATACACGCCCAGAGAGGTAATACCGGTATACACATACACGCCCAGAGAGGTAATACCGGTATACACGTACACGCCCAGAGAGGTAATACCGGTATACACATACACACCCAGAGAGGTAATACCGGTATACACATACACGCCCAGAGAAGTAATACCGGTATACACGTACACGCCCAGAGAGGTAATACCGGTATACACGTACACCCCAGAGAGGTAATACCGGTATACACGTACACGCCCAGAGAGGTAATACCGGTATACACATACACGTCCAGAGAAGAAATACCGGTATACACATACACGCCCAGAGAGGTAATACCGGTATACACGTACACGCCCAGAGAGGTAATACCGGTATACACGTACACGCCCAGAGAGGTAATACCGGTATACACATACACGCCCAGAGAAGTAATACCGGTATACACATACACGCCCAGAGAGGTAAAACCGGTATACACATACACGCCCAGAGAGGTAATACCGGTATACACAGACACGCCCAGAGAGGTAATACCGGTATACACATACACGCCCAGAGAGGTAATACCGGTATACACATACACGCCAAGAGAGGTAACACCGGTATACACATACACGCCCAGAGAGGTAATACCAGTATACACATACACGCCCAGAGAGGTAATACCGGTATACACGTACACGCCCAGAGAGGTAATACCGGTATACACATACACGCCCAGAGAGGTAATACCGGTATACACATACACGCCCAGAGAGGTAATACCGGTATACACAGACACGCCCAGAGAGGTAATACCGGTATACACATACACGCCCAGAGAGGTAATACCGGTATACACGTACACGCCCAGAGAGGTAATACCGGTATACACATACACGCCCAGAGAGGTAATACCGGTATACACATACACGCCCAGAGAGGTAATACCGGTATACACAGACACGCCCAGAGAGGTAATATCGGTATACACACACACGCCCAGAGAGGTAATACCGGTATACACATACACGCCCAGAGAGGTAATACCGGTATACACATACACGCCCAGAGAGGTAATACCGGTATACACACACACTTCCAGAGAGGTAATACCGGTATACACATACACGCCCAGAGAGGTAATACCGGTATACACATACACGCCCAGAGAGGTAATACCGGTATACACATACACGCCCAGAGAGGTAATACCTGTATACACGTACACGCCCAGAGAGGTAATACCGGTATACACATACACGCCCAGAGAGGAAATACCGGTATACACGTACACGCCCAGAGAGGTAATACCTGTATACACGTACACACCCAGAGAGGTAATACCGGTATACACGTACATGCCCAGAGAGGTAATACCGGTATACACGTACACTCCCAGAGAAGTAATACCGGTATACACACACACACCCAGAGAGGTAATACCGGTATACACACACAAGCCCAGAGAGGTAATACCGGTATACACATACACGCCCAGAGAGGTAATACCGGTATACACATACACGCCCAGAGGGGTAATACCGGTATACACATACACGCCCAGAGAGGTAATACCGGTATACACATACACGCCCAGAGAGGTAATACCGGTATACACATACACGCCCAGAGAGGTAATACCGGTATACACATACACACCCAGAGAGGTATTACCGGTATACATATACACGCCCAGAGAGGTAATACCGGTATATACACACACGCCCAGAAAGGTAATACCGGTATACACATACACGCCCAGAGAGGTAATACCGGTATACACATACACGCCCAGAGAGGTAATACCGGTATACACATACACGCCCAGAGAGGTAATACCGGTATACACGTACATGACCAGAGAGGTAATACCGGTATACACATACACGCCCAGAGAGGTAATACCGGTATACACATACACGCCCAGAGAAGTAATACCGGTATACACGTACACGCCCAGAGAGGTAATACCGGTATACACGTACACCCCAGAGAGGTAATACCGGTTTACACGTACACGCCCAGAGAGGTAATACCGGTATACACATACACGCCCAGAGAAGAAATACCGGTATACACATACACGCCCAGAGAGGTAATACCGGTATACACGTACACGCCCAGAGAGGTAATACCGGTATACACGTACACGCCCAGAGAGGTAATACCGGTATACACATACACGCCCAGAGAAGTAATACCGGTATACACATACACGCCCAGAGAGGTAAAACCGGTATACACGTACACGCCCAGAGAGGTAATACCGGTATACATGTACACGCCCAGAGAGATAATACCGGTATACACGTACACGCCCAGAGAGGTAATACCGGTATACACATACACGCCCAGAGAAGTAATACCGGTATACACATACACGCCCAGAGAGGTAAAACCGGTATACACGTACACGCCCAGAGAGGTAATACCGCTATACACATACACGCCCAGAGAGGTAATACCGGTATACACGTACACGCCCAGAGAGGTAATACCGGTATACACATACACGCCCAGAGAGGTAATACCGGTATACACATACACGCCCAGAGAGGTCATACCGGTATACACATACACGCCCAGAGAGGTAACACCGGTATACACATACACGCCCAGAGAGGTAATACCAGTATACACATACACGCCCAGAGAGGTAATACCGGTATACACGTACACGCCCAGAGAGGTAATACCGGTATACACGTACACGCCCAGAGAGGTAATACCGGTATACACATACACGCCCAGAGAGGTAATACCGGTATACACATACACGCCCAGAGAGGTAATACCGGTATACACAGACACGCCCAGAGAGGTAATACCGGTATACACATACACGCCCAGAGAGGTAATACCGGTATACACGTACACGCCCAGAGAGGTAATACCGGTATACACGTACACGCCCAGAGAGGTAATACCGGTATACACATACACGCCCAGAGAGGTAATACCGGTATACACATACACGCCCAGAGAGGTAATACCGATATACACATACACGCCCAGAGAGGTAATACCGGTATACACACACACGCCCAGAGAGGTAATACCGGTATACACATACACACCCAGAGAGGTAATACCGGTATACACATACACGCCCAGAGAGGTAATACCGGTATACACATACACGCCCAGAGAGGTAATACCGGTATACACATACACGCCCAGAGAAGTAATACCGGTATACACGTACACGCCCAGAGAGGTAATACCGGTATACACGTACACCCCAGAGAGGTAATACCGGTATACACATACACGCCCAGAGAGGTAATACCGGTATACACGTACACGCCCAGAGAGGTAATACCGGTATACACGTACACGCCCAGAGAGGTAATACCGGTATACACATACACGCCCAGAGAGGTAATACCGGTATACACATACACGCCCAGAGAGGTAATACCGGTATACACATACACACCCAGAGAGGTAATATCGGTATACACGTACACGCCCAGAGAGGTAATACCGATATACACGTACACGCCCAGAGAGGTAATACCGGTATACACATACACGCCCAGAGAGGTAAAACCGGTATACACATACACGCCCAGAGAGGTAAAACCTGTATACACATACACGCCCAGAGAGGTAATACCGGTATACACACACACACCCAGAGAGGTAATACCGGTATACACATACACGCCCAGAGAGGTAAAACCTGTATACACACACACGCCCAGAGAGGTAATACCGGTATACACATACACGCCCAGAGAGGTAATACCGGTATACACATACACGCCCAGAGAGGTAATACCGGTATACACATACACGCCCAGAGAGGTAATACCGGTATACACGTACACGCCCAGAGAGGTAATACCTGTATACACGTACACGCCCAGAGAGGTAATACCTGTATACACATACACGCCCAGAGAGGTAATACCGGTATACACATACACGCCCAGAGAGGTAATACCGGTATACACATACACGCCCAGAGAGGTAATACCGGTATACACATACACGCCCAGAGAGGTAATACCGGTATACACATACACGCCCAGAGAGGTAATACCGGTATACACATACACGCCCAGAGAGGTAATACCGGTATACACATACACTCCCAGAGAGGTAATACCGGTATACACGTACACGCCCAGAGAGGTAATACCGGTATACACATACACGCCCAGAGAGGTAATACCGGTATACTCATACACGCCCAGAGAGGTAATACGGGTGTAGTCCCCTTTCCCTATGACAATGGGAAAAACATGTGCCGAGTACCTGTCTGGCGTACAGGAGGCCTGATCCTCCGCCGCTGGGAGCCTGGGGTGATTGCGTTATTACTGGATACCGCGCCTCCACCTGGGAGGGATCCTAGCGCTGCAGGATAACCCCTCACCGGAGCCAGTCATTGAATAAGGATACACACACTGGTATAACTAACTTATATTTACTGACACATATCTAACACAATAACCGTTCAAGGACCCCACAATACAGTACCCACACCATACCCCTCCCTACCCCCAAAGTACCCTTGGGCACCTAAGCAACCCGGTGTCCACAGAGCCAGACCCACCCAAAGTGTATGTGGAGTAGCGCTACCCCTGTGTGAGGAGACGTTGGTGCACATGGGTACCTTCCTGGTCTCAGGCCAGAGAAGGCCAACTTGGAAATGGTGGTTCCTCAGAACCGCACTGTGATCCCACGACGCGGGGTCCATGCGGTCCTCCTCTCTCCTTGCCGGAAGGCGTCCGCCTCTTGAGGGAACTCCAGCTGGAGGGTTTCCCTTAAAGTCTATAGGTCCGTGTGGTCTAGTCCCAGACCGCGTGGCTGTCCGGTCACTGATACCGCGCTCTGACACCACAGTGCTAAAGGGGAGCGTCCCTATCTGGAGGGGCCTTCCCTATGCACACTGTCTCTACTGTGGATCGGGGCCAGCTCGGGCCTGCAGGGGAAGTCCAGCCTAGTCCCAGGGCTACTGGCACCTTGGACACTACCTCTGCCCTTTGCGTCCTGCTCCCAGCTGGTGTGGTCAACCTCTGCGTGCCAAACACACTCAGTCCCTCTGCGTGAACACCTCAGCCCTATTGGCTGTAACTGCTCAGGTGGTGCGCAGCCCCTAAGGATCCTGGGCCGTGTAGTCCCTTGCGGAGCCTCTTTAATGGCCGCCGCAACTCTGTAGCATGCACAACTTCCAAGATGGCGGACCCCGCTTGCCGGGTACATCCCGGCGCTCCCCACCACCTCGCAGCCATCCCGGAGGTGACGGGGACCCAGCTACATCGGTATACACACATACCTCCCATTGTTTGCTGGATAGAGTGTCCCAATACAGGACTGTCCAGTTCTGTACCGGACACCGGGTAACCCCAGTGGGAAGTCCGCCTGTGTCCGGGCACTCGGCAGTGAATGGGAAGGCATGACCTGGAAATATCGCTGGATTGGGGTTAATGCCCCGAAGTAAGTCCAGCATCACAAGACGAGTGTGAGGAACATCAGCTGCCATGCAGGAGGTGGGGGGGAGGGAGGTGAGGAGGGGCAGGGATGTGAGGAGTGTCAGGGAGGGGTGAGGAGGGGGAGGGAGGTGAGGAGGGGCAGGGAGGGGTGAGGAGGGGGAGGGAGGTGAGGAGGGGCAGGGACGGGTGAGGAGGGGGGTAAGGGGAAGGATTGGGGTTAATGCCTGGAACAAATTCCAGCATCACAAGACCAGTGTGAGGAACATCAGCTGCCGTGCAGGAGGGGAGCGGGGGGGGGGGAGAGTGAGAGCAGGAGGCGTGAGAAGGGGGGGTGAGGTAGGAGGGGCGGGGTGGGGACGAGGGGGTAAGAGGAGGGATAGGAGAGGTGCTGAATCCTGGAATTAAACTGACTGAGTAATGACTGAACCTTTCCCTGCCGGGCACTGTGAGTTAGAGATATAGTATATAACCATGGTGCCAGGCTGCCCGTGTCCCTGTCCCGCGGTGGCAGTGTATACCCGCGGGGCACTGTGAGTTACAGATATAGTATATAACCATGGTGCCAGGCTGCCCGTGTCCCTGTCCCGCGGTGGCAGTGTATACCCGCGGGGCACTGTGAGTTACAGATATAGTATATAACCATGGTGCCAGGCTGCCCGTGTCCCTGTCCCGCGGTGGCAGTGTATACCCGCGGGGCACTGTGAGATACAGATATAGTATATAACCATGGTGCCAGGCTGCCCGTGTCCCTGTCCCGCGGTGGCAGTGTATACCCGTGGGGCACTGTGAGATACAGATATAGTATATAACCATGGTGCCAGGCTGCCCGTGTCCCTGTCCCGCGGTGGCAGTGTATACCCGCGGGGCACTGTGAGTTACAGATATAGTATATAACCATGGTGCCAGGCTGCCCGTGTCCCTGTCCCGCGGTGGCAGTGTATACCCGCGGGGCACTGTGAGATACAGATATAGTATATAACCATGGTGCCAGGCTGCCCGTGTCCCTGTCCCGGGGTGGCAGTGTATACCCGCGGGGCACTGTGAGATACAGATATAGTATATAACCATGGTGCCAGGCTGCCCGTGTCCCTGTCCCGCGGTGGCAGTGTATACCCGCGGGGCACTGTGAGATACAGATATAGTATATAACCATGGTGCCAGGCTGCCCGTGTCCCTGTCCCGCGGTGGCAGTGTATACCCGCGGGGCACTGTGAGATACAGATATAGTATATAACCATGGTGCCAGGCTGCCCGTGTCCCTGTCCCGCGGTGGCAGTGTATACCCGCGGGGCACTGTGAGATACAGATATAGTATATAACCATGGTGCCAGGCTGCCCGTGTCCCTGTCCCGCGGTGGCAGTGTATACCCGCGGGGCACTGTGAGTTAGAGATATAGTATATAACCATGGTGCCAGGCTGCCCGTGTCCCTGTCCCGCGGTGGCAGTGTATACCCGCGGGGCACTGTGAGATACAGATATAGTATATAACCATGGTGCCAGGCTGCCCGTGTCCCTGTCCCGCGGTGGCAGTGTATACCCGCGGGGCACTGTGAGTTAGAGATATAGTATATAACCATGGTGCCAGGCTGCCCGTGTCCCTGTCCCGCGGTGGCAGTGTATACCCGCGGGGCACTGTGAGTTACAGATATAGTATATAACCATGGTGCCAGGCTGCCCGTGTCCCTGTCCCGCGGTGGCAGTGTATACCCGCGGGGCACTGTGAGATACAGATATAGTATATAACCATGGTGCCAGGCTGCCCGTGTCCCTGTCCCGCGGTGGCAGTGTATACCCGCGGGGCACTGTGAGTTACAGATATAGTATATAACCATGGTGCCAGGCTGCCCGTGTCCCTGTCCCGCGGTGGCAGTGTATACCCGCGGGGCACTGTGAGATACAGATATAGTATATAACCATGGTGCCAGGCTGCCCGTGTCCCTGTCCCGCGGTGGCAGTGTATACCCGCCGGGCACTGTGAGTTACAGATATAGTATATAACCATGGTGCCAGGCTGCCCGTGTCCCTGTCCCGCGGTGGCAGTGTATACCCGCGGGGCACTGTGAGTTACAGATATAGTATATAACCATGGTGCCAGGCTGCCCGTGTCCCTGTCCCGCGGTGGCAGTGTATACCCGCGGGGCACTGTGAGTTAGAGATATAGTATATAACCATGGTGCCAGGCTGCCCGTGTCCCTGTCCCGCGGTGGCAGTGTATACCCGCAGGGCACTGTGAGTTAAAGATATAGTATATAACCATGGTGCCAGGCTGCCCGTGTTCCTGTCCCGCGGTGGCAGTGTATACCCGCGGGGCACTGTGAGTTACAGATATAGTATATAACCATGGTGCCAGGCTGCCCGTGTCCCTGTCCCGCGGTGGCAGTGTATACCCGCGGGGCACTGTGAGATACAGATATAGTATATAACCATGGTGCCAGGCTGCCCGTGTCCCTGTCCCGCGGTGGCAGTGTATACCCGCGGGGCACTGTGAGTTACAGATATAGTATATAACCATGGTGCCAGGCTGCCCGTGTCCCTGTCCCGCGGTGGCAGTGTATACCCGCGGGGCACTGTGAGATACAGATATAGTATATAACCATGGTGCCAGGCTGCCCGTGTCCCTGTCCCGCGGTGGCAGTGTATACCCGCGGGGCACTGTGAGATACAGATATAGTATATAACCATGGTGCCAGGCTGCCCGTGTCCCTGTCCCGCGGTGGCAGTGTATACCCGCGGGGCACTGTGAGATACAGATATAGTATATAACCATGGTGCCAGGCTGCCCGTGTCCCTGTCCCGCGGTGGCAGTGTATACCCGCGGGGCACTGTGAGATACAGATATAGTATATAACCATGGTGTCAGGCTGCCCGTGTCCCTGTCCCGCGGTGGCAGTGTATACCCACGGGGCACTGTGAGTTACAGATATAGTATATAACCATGGTGCCAGGCTGCCCGTGTCCCTGTCCCGCGGTGGCAGTGTATACCCGCGGGGCACTGTGAGATACAGATATAGTATATAACCATGGTGCCAGGCTGCCCCTGTCCCGCGGTGGCAGTGTATACCCGCGGGGCACTGTGAGATACAGATATAGTATATAACCATGGTGCCAGGCTGCCCCTGTCCCTGTCCCGCGGTGGCAGTGTATACCCGCGGGGCACTGTGAGATACAGATATAGTATATAACCATGGTGCCAGGCTGCCCGTGTCCCTGTCCCGCGGTGGCAGTGTATACCCGCGGGGCACTGTGAGTTAGAGATATAGTATATAACCATGGTGCCAGGCTGCCCGTGTCCCTGTCCCGCGGTGGCAGTGTATACCCGCGGGGCACTGTGAGTTACAGATATAGTATATAACCATGGTGCCAGGCTGCCCGTGTCCCTGTCCCGCGGTGGCAGTGTATACCCGCCGGGCACTGTGAGTTACAGATATAGTATATAACCATGGTGCCAGGCTGCCCGTGTCCCTGTCCCGCGGTGGCAGTGTATACCCGCCGGGCACTGTGAGTTACAGATATAGTATATAACCATGGTGCCAGGCTGCCCGTGTCCCTGTCCCGCGGTGGCAGTGTATACCCGCGGGGCACTGTGAGTTACAGATATAGTATATAACCATGGTGCCAGGCTGCCCGTGTCCCTGTCCCGCGGTGGCAGTGTATACCCGCGGGGCACTGTGAGTTAGAGATATAGTATATAACCATGGTGCCAGGCTGCCCGTGTCCCTGTCCCGCGGTGGCAGTGTATACCCGCAGGGCACTGTGAGTTACAGATATAGTATATAACCATGGTGCCAGGCTGCCCGTGTTCCTGTCCCGCGGTGGCAGTGTATACCCGCGGGGCACTGTGAGTTACAGATATAGTATATAACCATGGTGCCAGGCTGCCCGTGTCCCTGTCCCGCGGTGGCAGTGTATACCCGCGGGGCACTGTGAGATACAGATATAGTATATAACCATGGTGCCAGGCTGCCCGTGTCCCTGTCCCGCGGTGGCAGTGTATACCCGCGGGGCACTGTGAGTTACAGATATAGTATATAACCATGGTGCCAGGCTGCCCGTGTCCCTGTCCCGCGGTGGCAGTGTATACCCGCGGGGCACTGTGAGATACAGATATAGTATATAACCATGGTGCCAGGCTGCCCGTGTCCCTGTCCCGCGGTGGCAGTGTATACCCGCGGGGCACTGTGAGATACAGATATAGTATATAACCATGGTGCCAGGCTGCCCGTGTCCCTGTCCCGCGGTGGCAGTGTATACCCGCGGGGCACTGTGAGATACAGATATAGTATATAACCATGGTGCCAGGCTGCCCGTGTCCCTGTCCCGCGGTGGCAGTGTATACCTGTCACGAGAGCTTGCGACAGGCTGTAATTGTACACCAAAAACTATATATATAAATATATATATATACCTGGGTTTGAACTGGGACGAGACTTAGATATGATAAATAGAATTTATTCCTTGATAAAGGTGAACACAACAGATTATACAATAACAGGCAAAATATAGACACTTACGTAAAAGATGAAAATAATGAAAACAGTCCCATCTGAACTGGCAGTTTCATCCAGCAATCAGCCCAAGACATTGCATGGCGACCAAAAATGAAGACAAAGGATAGATGGGAAACAGCAGGTTATAAACCCTTTGTCCCTCTATCTGTAACATTAAGACCCTGGGATTGGTTTGCAATTATCTCCAGCCAATCTTTGGTGGGGGAACACATTTTAGGACAGGCCCCCCTGCTAGCTGGCACATCTGCAGTAGAACTCTGGGGTCTCCTTTCTGAGGCCCCACATGTGCAAATGGAATGCAAGGCCAGCTACCCCTCCGGATCTTGGACAAGATAACCTGTGTTGGACAGTGATAAGTGGGACACTTAAACTGCTATGGTATGCGCCTCCCCCATACTCACAGACAGGGAGGGTAATAAAACCTTTTGAACAAAACTTAAGTTCTAGCCATTGGGACTCTAGCTTGGGGTAGCCCCCCATCAATAAACCCTTTGAAGCAGGGTGGACATTTGTCATGTTCACTCCTGCAGGAAACCTTGGTGTGTAAATGTGAGTTACCACGTTTACAAAGGCATCCTCTTCCCTGCTCATTATCATAGCAGGGGGGCTGCAGTTTCTGAGAACTTCAACCAAAATTTCATATTTACTGCAAATCATTGCATAACTTCCGTTCCGTTATACACACAGTCAGGTGAGATATATTACTGCATTCTGGGACACCTGACGCTCGTAGAGAGACCCATCATTACATTGTAATATGAACATTAATAGAGATATTAATATCTGGCATTTAGCAGCAGTTACATATTCAATGTTTAGACTTCCCAAGATCGGCTTACTCTCGCCAATACACTTATGTAATTCTTAGCCGGTTCAGCCAAGGACATCTCATAGTATCCTTATATTTAATAAAGTTACCCACTTTTGATATCCTGTTGGGGAATACCTTTTGCTGGAAGGTGTGAATAACAAACACTTCCCTTCCTTTTGCCTGCTTCCCGCATAAACAATTCCCCTGGGAAGCCAGGCTCCAATCTGGCCAATTCACACCTCCCTTTTGATATGCACTGGGAGAGAGGAAGCGTGCATAGGCAAGTGACTAGACTCAGATGAGGCAAACCATTTGGTTTCTGGACATTTCTACAAACTGCAAAAAGTCACTTTATCAAAAATATATGTCCCCCATCTGCATCTATCATGTGGGGTGCTAAAACCCTCTCTTCTCTAAGACCCCAGCTCAGAATACCTTGCTGGCAGGCAAGACAGGTCAAAATATTCCCCCCCTTTCCCCTCATGTTCCAGACATCACTTACACTCTGACACAGGCAGTTGCAGGCCCATGAGGCAAAGGGAATACACAGATAACGCATTAACTAGCCCACTGGGCTTACACAATTAACCCCTGATGACCCAGTGTGTGTGTTATGCAGGTACTGATTAACCCAGACATTACAATGGAACAGGGAAGAATACATTTACAGGTTATAACAAGGGTAAAATCACATTTCTGGGCCTCAGCCCAGTTAACCCCTTGTCTCCCTGGCGACGTTAGAGGGGGGCCCTTGGGGGGTAACCCCGTTAACCCCGGGCCAAACCCTCCCTACCGCCACACCTCCCCTGCTCAAGGGCCCCTGGTACCCCAGCGGCCTCCCCATGGCCCTGGGATACCACTGGCGCTCTTGACGCACTCAATACGTCCTGAGGGATTGGCCTGGCAAAATTGTCCTCCAGCATTGACCAGTACACAGTGGATTGTAAAGTCCAGATCTTGGGGAGCAGGGCTCCACCTTGGCTGCCGGGCATTCTCCTTTGCCTCCCTCTGCCCCCCACCCAGTGCCTTGGGAACCAAGTCCATGGTGAAGGGGCCCCGGTGCAGTCCAGGCTGCACACTGCCCAGAGACTGGCATGTCTCTGCATCTGCAGGAGACCAGCTATCCAGCACAGACCGTCGCTTTCCTGTCAACCAAGTCTGGGAAAGGGTTATGTCACTATTCTGTAGGGACTCTACCTGCCCTGGCTCTGTGCCACCCTGTAGCTGCTCCGCGATACTCATGACTCTCCTCCCTGGCTGCCTATCTACCCACAGCCTCTCCTTTGGGAACCCAGGGGTTTCTGTCAGAGGGGTCACTCCTGGCCAGTCAGAACAAGGGACCTTCTGCCTACCTAGCCCATCCCTAGCTTCTGCCAGCTGCCTCACACCCCACTGATCTCCTATCTCCCCCTGCTCCACGGTGCCTCCCTGCCTAGCCTCCCCTAGGCCCAGCACCTCAGCCTGCTGCTTACCTCCCTGCAGCCCACCTGCACTCCTCTCCTCCCTGGGCAATCCTAACCCAGACCCTGGAACTACCTGAGTGCACCTACCTCCCTGACCTTGTCTCCCCCTTACCAGGGATGAGCTCAGGGGCATCTCTCCAGATGCAACCGCCTTAGCGCTTGGCTGGCAGGTATCCCTGGGGTGGCACAAGCCTGCCACTGCCCCGGATACCCCCAGCCCATAGCTAGGCTGCAACAGGGGGTTGCTGATCTGAGAAACCCCCTGGGGCTCTGCCAGGGTAACGGGAAACTCTAGCTGCAATACCTGATGCTTTCCCTCCCTGGCTACCACTAGCCCTCCTTCTCTCACTGAGATCTGCTGCTGGCTACCTACCTGCAGCCTCCCCTCACTCCGCTTCTCCCTAGCTAATCCTAGCCTGGACCCTAGGGACACCTGAGTGAGGCCATCTCCCTGACACTGTCTCCCCATTACCGGGGATGAGCCCAGGGGCATCTCTCCAGATGCAACCGCCTTAGCTCTTGGCTGGAAGGTAATCTGGGGGTGGTCTAACTGTGCCACAACCCCTGGTACCTCCAGCCCATAGCAAGGCTGCAACAGGGGGTTGCTGATCTGAGACACCCCCTGAGGCTTTGCCAGGGTAACGGGGAAAACTGGCTGGCTCACTCGCTGCCTTCCCTCCCCGGTTCCCACTGGCCCATCCAACCCTCTCCCAGGCAATCCTACCCTAGAGCTGGGTGCTAACGGGGCTAGCCCCTCTCCCTGAAGCTGTGCCCCCATTACCAGAGGTGAGCTCAGGGTTGCTGGTGCAGATGCACCCACCTTAGCTCCTGGCTGGCAGGTAATCTGGGGGTGGTCTAACTGTGCCACAACCCCTGATACCTCCAGCCCATAGCAAGGCTGCAACAGTGGGGCTCTTAACTGAGAGTCCCCTTGCTGCTCTGCCCAGGTAATGGGGAAGCCTGGCGGCCCTACAAGCTGCCCTTCCTTCCCCTCCCCTGGTAACTGATGCGGGCTACCTACCTGCAGCCTCCCCTCACTCCGTTTCTCCCTAACTAATCCAAACCTGGATCCTAGGGACACCTGAGTGAGGCCATCTCCCTGACACTGTCTCCCCATTACCGGGGATGAGCTCAGGGTTGCTGGTGCAGATGCACCCACCTTAGCTCCTGGCTGGCAGGTAATCCGGGGGTGGTCTAACTTTGCCACAACCCCTGATACCTCCAGCCCAGAGCAAGGCTGCAACAGTGGGGCTCTTAACTGAGAGTCCCCTTGCTGCCCCGCCAGGGTAATGGGGAATCCTGACTGCCCTACCAGCTGCCCTTCCTTCCCCTCCCCTGGTGCCCCTATCTCCTGCCACCCCCCAGTCACCCCTAGAGTGAAACAACAGGGTACAGTCATAGGGAAACATAAGTCAGAGTCAGTCTGCGACTTGGTCTGGCTTACCTTGCTGGTCCCCGCAGAGACCGCCGCCTTCGTTGGTCCCAATTGCAGGGGGACTGGAGCGGCCGCCGCCGGCCCCATCTGGGCTGGGCAGCGCCGGGCCGCTGCCGCAACGGCACCCGGGTTGGGTACAGGTAAAACGGTGCAGGACAAGGGTCCCAGGTCTTTGTGGAGGAACTCAGCTCCATGCAAACTTGGTAAAATAACCCCCTCCCACAAACCCTGTCCCTCCCCCCAAATAAAACTGCCGCCGGCAGGATGCCGGAGTGGCGGTTTTTCCTCTGCCGCCGCCGCTGGTTCTCCGCCGGGATCAGGTGGGTGGCCGCTGCTCTCCGCCACTGTTGCTGATGCAGCCCGTCCAGGTTCTCCAGGAGACGTCCCGAGGAGGGTTGTCGCCCCGGCTGGGCGGGAGCCATCAGAGGATGCCGCTAACTGGGTCATCTTTTCCGCAGCTCGTGAGCGTTGGCCCTGAGGGGCTTCTTCGCCTGACTGCGCACGGTCAGGGCACTGGGCATTATTGTGGCCCATTGGTTGGCAGTGCCGCAGCAGCTGCCGGTGCTTCTCCGCCACCGGTGGACTAACCCCAGCAAGGGGCAACGGAGTCCCGAGCGGAGAGGCTTGAGCGCCGGGCTCTGGAAGGGGATAAGTGGGTCGGATCATCGCCAGCTTCAGCTGCTCGAGCCGCTCTGCTGGGGACATCTCTCCGTGTGCAAACATCAGGGCCAGCAATTCTGGGTAAAATGGACTGGCCGCCGCAACGGCCAATACCTCTCCTGGTGCAAGACCACCCGCTCCCTCCACAAGTCTCTGCCGTCCCGGAGCTGGGTCCCTTCCCTGCTCTCCGGGCGGTGTGATGGTTACAGCAGCTGCAGCTGTGGATCTTTGCTCAGCCTGCCGGGTTTCATGCTCACCCATTGCTGTCTCTCTCTCAGCCTTGCTGGCTGCTGCTCCCCGCGCCGACTTGATGCACTCCTCCGGTCTCAGTGCCCGGCTCCAGTCAGACGGATGGCCGGCACTTTGGTTCTGGAGGCAATGCTTCTCACAAGTAGGGGAACAGTGAGGAGGTGCCATATCTTGTGTTATATGTTGTACACTGTGTGTTCAATATCTTTAGTCCCAGGAACTTGCAATTACCATCAAGTTCCCACTGGATCACAGTACCCCGCAGAATACTGTAATCCAGGTCCAGTTCAATCCCACCGCTGCCACCAGTTAATTACAAGCCTGTCACGAGAGCTTGCGACAGGCTGTAATTGTACACCAAAAACTATATATATAAATATATATATATACCTGGGTTTGAACTGGGACGAGACTTAGATATGATAAATAGAATTTATTCCTTGATAAAGGTGAACACAACAGATTATACAATAACAGGCAAAATATAGACACTTACGTAAAAGATGAAAATAATGAAAACAGTCCCATCTGAACTGGCAGTTTCATCCAGCAATCAGCCCAAGACATTGCATGGCGACCAAAAATGAAGACAAAGGATAGATGGGAAACAGCAGGTTATAAACCCATAGTCCCTCTATCTGTAACATTAAGACCCTGGGATTGGTTTGCAATTATCTCCAGCCAATCTTTGGTGGGGGAACACATTTTAGGACAGGCCCCCCTGCTAGCTGGCACATCTGCAGTAGAACTCTGGGGTCTCCTTTCTGAGGCCCCACATGTGCAAATGGAATGCAAGGCCAGCTACCCCTCCGGATCTTGGACAAGATAACCTGTGTTGGACAGTGATAAGTGGGACACTTAAACTGCTATGGTATGCGCCTCCCCCATACTCACAGACAGGGAGGGTAATAAAACCTTTTGAACAAAACTTAAGTTCTAGCCATTGGGACTCTAGCTTGGGGTAGCCCCCCATCAATAAACCCTTTGAAGCAGGGTGGACATTTGTCATGTTCACTCCTGCAGGAAACCTTGGTGTGTAAATGTGAGTTACCACGTTTACAAAGGCATCCTCTTCCCTGCTCATTATCATAGCAGGGGGGCTGCAGTTTCTGAGAACTTCAACCAAAATTTCATATTTACTGCAAATCATTGCATAACTTCCGTTCCGTTATACACACAGTCAGGTGAGATATATTACTGCATTCTGGGACACCTGACGCTCGTAGAGAGACCCATCATTACATTGTAATATGAACATTAATAGAGATATTAATATCTGGCATTTAGCAGCAGTTACATATTCAATGTTTAGACTTCCCAAGATCGGCTTACTCTCGCCAATACACTTATGTAATTCTTAGCCGGTTCAGCCAAGGACATCTCATAGTATCCTTATATTTAATAAAGTTACCCACTTTTGATATCCTGTTGGGGAATACCTTTTGCTGGAAGGTGTGAATAACAAACACTTCCCTTCCTTTTGCCTGCTTCCCGCATAAACAATTCCCCTGGGAAGCCAGGCTCCAATCTGGCCAATTCACACCTCCCTTTTGATATGCACTGGGAGAGAGGAAGCGTGCATAGGCAAGTGACTAGACTCAGATGAGGCAAACCATTTGGTTTCTGGACATTTCTACAAACTGCAAAAAGTCACTTTATCAAAAATATATGTCCCCCATCTGCATCTATCATGTGGGGTGCTAAAACCCTCTCTTCTCTAAGACCCCAGCTCAGAATACCTTGCTGGCAGGCAAGACAGGTCAAAATATTCCCCCCCTTTCCCCTCATGTTCCAGACATCACTTACACTCTGACACAGGCAGTTGCAGGCCCATGAGGCAAAGGGAATACACAGATAACGCATTAACTAGCCCACTGGGCTTACACAATTAACCCCTGATGACCCAGTGTGTGTGTTATGCAGGTACTGATTAACCCAGACATTACAATGGAACAGGGAAGAATACATTTACAGGTTATAACAAGGGTAAAATCACATTTCTGGGCCTCAGCCCAGTTAACCCCTTGTCTCCCTGGCGACGTTAGAGGGGGGCCCTTGGGGGGTAACCCCGTTAACCCCGGGCCAAACCCTCCCTACCGCCACACCTCCCCTGCTCAAGGGCCCCTGGTACCCCAGCGGCCTCCCCATGGCCCTGGGATACCACTGGCGCTCTTGACGCACTCAATACGTCCTGAGGGATTGGCCTGGCAAAATTGTCCTCCAGCATTGACCAGTACACAGTGGATTGTAAAGTCCAGATCTTGGGGAGCAGGGCTCCACCTTGGCTGCCGGGCATTCTCCTTTGCCTCCCTCTGCCCCCCACCCAGTGCCTTGGGAACCAAGTCCGTGGTGAAGGGGCCCCGGTGCAGTCCAGGCTGCACACTGCCCAGAGACTGGCATGTCTCTGCATCTGCAGGAGACCAGCTATCCAGCACAGACCGTCGCTTTCCTGTCAACCAAGTCTGGGAAAGGGTTATGTCACTATTCTGTAGGGACTCTACCTGCCCTGGCTCTGTGCCACCCTGTAGCTGCTCCGCGATACTCATGACTCTCCTCCCTGGCTGCCTATCTACCCACAGCCTCTCCTTTGGGAACCCAGGGGTTTCTGTCAGAGGGGTCACTCCTGGCCAGTCAGAACAAGGGACCTTCTGCCTACCTAGCCCATCCCTAGCTTCTGCCAGCTGCCTCACACCCCACTGATCTCCTATCTCCCCCTGCTCCACGGTGCCTCCCTGCCTAGCCTCCCCTAGGCCCAGCACCTCAGCCTGCTGCTTACCTCCCTGCAGCCCACCTGCACTCCTCTCCTCCCTGGGCAATCCTAACCCAGACCCTGGAACTACCTGAGTGCACCTACCTCCCTGACCTTGTCTCCCCCTTACCAGGGATGAGCTCAGGGGCATCTCTCCAGATGCAACCGCCTTAGCGCTTGGCTGGCAGGTATCCCTGGGGTGGCACAAGCCTGCCACTGCCCCGGATACCCCCAGCCCATAGCTAGGCTGCAACAGGGGGTTGCTGATCTGAGAAACCCCCTGGGGCTCTGCCAGGGTAACGGGAAACTCTAGCTGCAATACCTGATGCTTTCCCTCCCTGGCTACCACTAGCCCTCCTTCTCTCACTGAGATCTGCTGCTGGCTACCTACCTGCAGCCTCCCCTCACTCCGCTTCTCCCTAGCTAATCCTAGCCTGGACCCTAGGGACACCTGAGTGAGGCCATCTCCCTGACACTGTCTCCCCATTACCGGGGATGAGCCCAGGGGCATCTCTCCAGATGCAACCGCCTTAGCTCTTGGCTGGAAGGTAATCTGGGGGTGGTCTAACTGTGCCACAACCCCTGGTACCTCCAGCCCATAGCAAGGCTGCAACAGGGGGTTGCTGATCTGAGACACCCCCTGAGGCTTTGCCAGGGTAACGGGGAAAACTGGCTGGCTCACTCGCTGCCTTCCCTCCCCGGTTCCCACTGGCCCATCCAACCCTCTCCCAGGCAATCCTACCCTAGAGCTGGGTGCTAACGGGGCTAGCCCCTCTCCCTGAAGCTGTGCCCCCATTACCAGAGGTGAGCTCAGGGTTGCTGGTGCAGATGCACCCACCTTAGCTCCTGGCTGGCAGGTAATCTGGGGGTGGTCTAACTGTGCCACAACCCCTGATACCTCCAGCCCATAGCAAGGCTGCAACAGTGGGGCTCTTAACTGAGAGTCCCCTTGCTGCTCTGCCCAGGTAATGGGGAAGCCTGGCGGCCCTACAAGCTGCCCTTCCTTCCCCTCCCCTGGTAACTGATGCGGGCTACCTACCTGCAGCCTCCCCTCACTCCGTTTCTCCCTAACTAATCCAAACCTGGATCCTAGGGACACCTGAGTGAGGCCATCTCCCTGACACTGTCTCCCCATTACCGGGGATGAGCTCAGGGTTGCTGGTGCAGATGCACCCACCTTAGCTCCTGGCTGGCAGGTAATCCGGGGGTGGTCTAACTTTGCCACAACCCCTGATACCTCCAGCCCAGAGCAAGGCTGCAACAGTGGGGCTCTTAACTGAGAGTCCCCTTGCTGCCCCGCCAGGGTAATGGGGAATCCTGACTGCCCTACCAGCTGCCCTTCCTTCCCCTCCCCTGGTGCCCCTATCTCCTGCCACCCCCCAGTCACCCCTAGAGTGAAACAACAGGGTACAGTCATAGGGAAACATAAGTCAGAGTCAGTCTGCGACTTGGTCTGGCTTACCTTGCTGGTCCCCGCAGAGACCGCCGCCTTCGTTGGTCCCAATTGCAGGGGGACTGGAGCGGCCGCTGCCGGCCCCATCTGGGCTGGGCAGCGCCGGGCCGCTGCCGCAACGGCACCCGGGTTGGGTACAGGTAAAACGGTGCAGGACAAGGGTCCCAGGTCTTTGTGGAGGAACTCAGCTCCATGCAAACTTGGTAAAATAACCCCCTCCCACAAACCCTGTCCCTCCCCCCAAATAAAACTGCCGCCGGCAGGATGCCGGAGTGGCGGTTTTTCCTCTGCCGCCGCCGCTGGTTCTCCGCCGGGATCAGGTGGGTGGCCGCTGCTCTCCGCCACTGTTGCTGATGCAGCCCGTCCAGGTTCTCCAGGAGACGTCCCGAGGAGGGTTGTCGCCCCGGCTGGGCGGGAGCCATCAGAGGATGCCGCTAACTGGGTCATCTTTTCCGCAGCTCGTGAGCGTTGGCCCTGAGGGGCTTCTTCGCCTGACTGCGCACGGTCAGGGCACTGGGCATTATTGTGGCCCATTGGTTGGCAGTGCCGCAGCAGCTGCCGGTGCTTCTCCGCCACCGGTGGACTAACCCCAGCAAGGGGCAACGGAGTCCCGAGCGGAGAGGCTTGAGCGCCGGGCTCTGGAAGGGGATAAGTGGGTCGGATCATCGCCAGCTTCAGCTGCTCGAGCCGCTCTGCTGGGGACATCTCTCCGTGTGCAAACATCAGGGCCAGCAATTCTGGGTAAAATGGACTGGCCGCCGCAACGGCCAATACCTCTCCTGGTGCAAGACCACCCGCTCCCTCCACAAGTCTCTGCCGTCCCGGAGCTGGGTCCCTTCCCTGCTCTCCGGGCGGTGTGATGGTTACAGCAGCTGCAGCTGTGGATCTTTGCTCAGCCTGCCGGGTTTCATGCTCACCCATTGCTGTCTCTCTCTCAGCCTTGCTGGCTGCTGCTCCCCGCGCCGACTTGATGCACTCCTCCGGTCTCAGTGCCCGGCTCCAGTCAGACGGATGGCCGGCACTTTGGTTCTGGAGGCAATGCTTCTCACAAGTAGGGGAACAGTGAGGAGGTGCCATATCTTGTGTTATATGTTGTACACTGTGTGTTCAATATCTTTAGTCCCAGGAACTTGCAATTACCATCAAGTTCCCACTGGATCACAGTACCCCGCAGAATACTGTAATCCAGGTCCAGTTCAATCCCACCGCTGCCACCAGTTAATTACAAGCCTGTCACGAGAGCTTGCGACAGGCTGTAATTGTACACCAAAAACTATATATATAAATATATATATATACCTGGGTTTGAACTGGGACGAGACTTAGATATGATAAATAGAATTTATTCCTTGATAAAGGTGAACACAACAGATTATACAATAACAGGCAAAATATAGACACTTACGTAAAAGATGAAAATAATGAAAACAGTCCCATCTGAACTGGCAGTTTCATCCAGCAATCAGCCCAAGACATTGCATGGCGACCAAAAATGAAGACAAAGGATAGATGGGAAACAGCAGGTTATAAACCCATAGTCCCTCTATCTGTAACATTAAGACCCTGGGATTGGTTTGCAATTATCTCCAGCCAATCTTTGGTGGGGGAACACATTTTAGGACAGGCCCCCCTGCTAGCTGGCACATCTGCAGTAGAACTCTGGGGTCTCCTTTCTGAGGCCCCACATGTGCAAATGGAATGCAAGGCCAGCTACCCCTCCGGATCTTGGACAAGATAACCTGTGTTGGACAGTGATAAGTGGGACACTTAAACTGCTATGGTATGCGCCTCCCCCATACTCACAGACAGGGAGGGTAATAAAACCTTTTGAACAAAACTTAAGTTCTAGCCATTGGGACTCTAGCTTGGGGTAGCCCCCCATCAATAAACCCTTTGAAGCAGGGTGGACATTTGTCATGTTCACTCCTGCAGGAAACCTTGGTGTGTAAATGTGAGTTACCACGTTTACAAAGGCATCCTCTTCCCTGCTCATTATCATAGCAGGGGGGCTGCAGTTTCTGAGAACTTCAACCAAAATTTCATATTTACTGCAAATCATTGCATAACTTCCGTTCCGTTATACACACAGTCAGGTGAGATATATTACTGCATTCTGGGACACCTGACGCTCGTAGAGAGACCCATCATTACATTGTAATATGAACATTAATAGAGATATTAATATCTGGCATTTAGCAGCAGTTACATATTCAATGTTTAGACTTCCCAAGATCGGCTTACTCTCGCCAATACACTTATGTAATTCTTAGCCGGTTCAGCCAAGGACATCTCATAGTATCCTTATATTTAATAAAGTTACCCACTTTTGATATCCTGTTGGGGAATACCTTTTGCTGGAAGGTGTGAATAACAAACACTTCCCTTCCTTTTGCCTGCTTCCCGCATAAACAATTCCCCTGGGAAGCCAGGCTCCAATCTGGCCAATTCACACCTCCCTTTTGATATGCACTGGGAGAGAGGAAGCGTGCATAGGCAAGTGACTAGACTCAGATGAGGCAAACCATTTGGTTTCTGGACATTTCTACAAACTGCAAAAAGTCACTTTATCAAAAATATATGTCCCCCATCTGCATCTATCATGTGGGGTGCTAAAACCCTCTCTTCTCTAAGACCCCAGCTCAGAATACCTTGCTGGCAGGCAAGACAGGTCAAAATATTCCCCCCCTTTCCCCTCATGTTCCAGACATCACTTACACTCTGACACAGGCAGTTGCAGGCCCCATGAGGCAAAGGGAATACACAGATAACGCATTAACTAGCCCACTGGGCTTACACAATTAACCCCTGATGACCCAGTGTGTGTGTTATGCAGGTACTGATTAACCCAGACATTACAATGGAACAGGGAAGAATACATTTACAGGTTATAACAAGGTAAAATCACATTTCTGGGCCTCAGCCCAGTTAACCCCTTGTCTCCCTGGCGACGTTAGAGGGGGGCCCTTGGGGGGTAACCCCGTTAACCCCGGCCAAACCCTCCCTACCGCCACAATACCCGCGGGGCACTGTGAGTTACAGATATAGTATATAACCATGGTGCCAGGCTGCCCGTGTCCCTGTCCCGCGGTGGCAGTGTATACCCGCGGGGCACTGTGAGATACAGATATAGTATATAACCATGGTGCCAGGCTGCCCGTGTCCCTGTCCCGCGGTGGCAGTGTATACCTGCGGGGCACTGTGGAGTTACACATATAGTATATAACCATGGTGCCAGGCTGCCCGTGTCCCTGTCCCGCGGTGGCAGTGTATACCCGCGGGGCACTGTGAGTTACAGATATAGTATATAACCATGGTGCCAGGCTGCCCGTGTCCCTGTCCCGCGGTGCAGTGTATACCCGCGGGGCACTGTGAGTTACAGATATAGTATATAACCATGGTGCCAGGCTGCCCATGTCCCTGTCCGCGGTGGCAGTGTATACCCGCGGGGCACTGTGAGTTACAGATATAGTATAACCATGGTGCCAGGCTGCCCGTGTCCCTGTCCCGCGGTGGCAGTGTATACCCGCGGGGCACTGTGAGATACAGATATAGTATATAACCATGGTGCCAGGCTGCCCGTGTCCCTGTCCCGCGGTGGCAGTGTATACCCGCGGGGCACTGTGAGATACAGATATAGTATATAACCATGGTGCCAGGCTGCCCGTGTCCCTGTCCCGCGGTGGCAGTGTATACCCGCGGGGCACTGTGAGATACAGATATAGTATATAACCATGGTGCCAGGCTGCCCGTGTACCTGTCCCGCGGTGGCAGTGTATACCCGCGGGGCACTGTGAGATACAGATATAGTATATAACCATGGAGCCAGGCTGCCCGTGTCCCTGTCCCGCGGTGGCAGTGTATACCCGCGGGGCACTGTGAGATACAGATATAGTATATAACCATGGTGCCAGGCTGCCCGTGTCCCTGTCCCGCGGTGGCAGTGTATACCCGCGGGGCACTGTGAGATACAGATATAGTATATAACCATGGTGCCAGGCTGCCCGTGTCCCTGTCCCGCGGTGGCAGTGTATACCCGCGGGGCACTGTGAGTTACAGATATAGTATATAACCATGGTGCCAGGCTGCCCGTGTCCCTGTCCCGCGGTGGCAGTGTATACCCGCGGGGCACTGTGAGTTACAGATATAGTATATAACCATGGTGCCAGGCTGCCCGTGTCCTTGTCCCGCGGGTGGCAGTGTATACCCGCGGGGCACTGTGAGATACAGATATAGTATATAACCATGGTGCCAGGCTGCCCGTGTCCCTGTCCCGCGGTGGCAGTGTATACCCGCGGGGCACTGTGAGTTACAGATATAGTATATAACCATGGTGCCAGGCTGCCCGTGTCCCTGTCCCGCGGTGGCAGTGTATAACCGCGGGGGCACTGTGAGTTACAGATATAGTATATAACCATGGTGCCAGGCTGCCCGTGTCCCTGTCCGCGGTGGCAGTGTATACCCGCGGGGCACTGTGAGTTACAGATATAGTATATAACCATGGTGCCAGGCTGCCCGTGTCCCCTGTCCCGCGGTGGCAGTGTATACCCGCGGGGCACTGTGAGTTACAGATATAGTATATAACCATGGTGCCAGGCTGCCCGTGTCCCTGTCCCGCGGTGGCAGTGTATACCCGCGGGGCACTGTGAGTTACAGATATAGTATATAACCATGGTGCCAGGCTGCCCGTGTCCTTGTCCCGCGGTGGCAGTGTATACCCGCGGGGCACTGTGAGATACAGATATAGTATATAACCATGGTGCCAGGCTGCCCGTGTCCCTGTCCCGCGCGGTGGCAGTGTATACCCGCGGGGGCACTGTGAGTTACAGATATAGTATATAACCATGGTGCCAGGCTGCCCGTGTCCCTGTCCCGCAGTGGGCAGTGTATACCCGCGGGGCACTGTGAGTTACAGATATAGTATATAACCATGGTGCCAGGCTGCCCGTGTCCCTGTCCCGCGGTGGCAGTGTATACCCGCGGGGCACTGTGAGTTACAGATATAGTATATAACCATGGTGCCAGGCTGCCCGTGTCCCTGTCCCGCGGTGGCAGTGTATACCCGCGGGGCACTGTGAGTTACAGATATAGTATATAACCATGGTGCCAGGCTGCCCGTGTCCCTGTCCCGCGGGTGGCAGTGTATACCCGCGGGGCACTGTGAGTTACAGATATAGTATAAACCATGGTGCCAGGCTGCCCGTGTCCCTGTCCGCGGTGGCAGTGTATACCCGCGGGCACTGTGAGTTACAGATATAGTATATAACCATGGTGCCAGGCTGCCCGTGTCCCTGTCCCGCGGTGGCAGTGTATACCCGCGGGGCACTGTGAGATACAGATATAGTATATAACCATGGTGCCAGGCTGCCCGTGTCCCTGTCCCGCGGTGGCAGTGTATACCCGCGGGGCACTGTGAGATACAGATATAGTATATAACCATGGTGCCAGGCTGCCCGTGTCCCTGTCCCGCGGTGGCAGTGTATACCCGCGGGGCACTGTGAGATACAGATATAGTATATAACCATGGTGCCAGGCTGCCCGTGTCCCTGTCCCGCGGTGGCAGTGTATACCCGCGGGGCACTGTGAGATACAGATATAGTATATAACCATGGTGCCAGGCTGCCCGTGTCCCTGTCCCGCGGTGGCAGTGTATACCCGCGGGGCACTGTGATATACAGATATAGTATATAACCATGGTGCCAGGCTGCCCGTGTCCCTGTCCCGCGGTGGCAGCTGTATACCCGCGGGGCACTGTGAGATACAGATATAGTATATAAACCATGGTGCCAGGCTGCCCGATGTCCCTGTCCGCGGTGGCAGTGTATACCCGCGGGGCACTGTGAGATACAGATATAGTATATAACCATGGTGCCAGGCTGCCCGTGTCCCCTGTCCCGCGGTGGCAGTGTATACCCCGCGGGGCACTGTGAGTTACAGATATAGTATATAACCATGGTGCCAGGCGCCCTTGTCCCTGTCCCGCGGGTGGCAGTGTATACCGCGGGGCATGGAGCACTGTGAGAACGATATAGTATATAACCCCCATGGTGCCAGGCTGCCGTGTCCCTGTCCCGCGGTGGCAGTGTATACCCGCGGGGCACTGTGAGTTACAGATATAGTATATAACCATGGTGCCAGGCTGCCCGTGTGTCCCTGTCCCGCGGTGGCAGTGTATACCCGCGGGGCACTGTGAGATACAGATATAGTATATAACCATGGTGCCAGGCTGCCCGTGTCCCTGTCCCGCGGTGGCAGTGTATACCCGCGGGGCACTGTGAGTTACAGATATAGTATATAACCATGGTGCCAGGCTGCCCGTGTCCCTGTCCCGCGGTGGCAGTGTATACCCGCGGGGCACTGTGAGATACAGATATAGTATATAACCATGGTGCCAGGCTGCCGTGTCCTGTCCGCGGTGGCAGTGTATACCCGCGGGGGCACTGTGAGATACAGATATAGTATATAACCATGGTGCCAGGACTGCCCGTGTCCCTGTCCCGCGGTGGCAGTGTATACCCGCGGGGCACTGTGAGATACAGATATAAGTATATAACCATGGTGCCAGGCTGCCCGTGTCCCTGTCCCGCGGTGGCAGTGTATACCCGCGGGGCACTGTGAGATACAGATATAGTATATAACCATGGTGCCAGGCTGCCCGTGTCCCTGTCCCGGGTGGCAGTGTATACCCGCGGGGCACTGTGAGATACAGATATAGTATATAACCCATGGTGCCAGGCTGCTCGTGTCCCTGTCCCGCGGTGGCAGTGTATACCCGCGGGGCACTGTGAGATACAGATATAGTATATAACCATGGTGCCAGGCTGCCCGTGTCCCTGTCCCGCGGTGGCAGTGTATACCCGCGGGGCACTGTGAGATACAGATATAGTATATAACCATGGTGCCAGGCTGCCGTGTCCCCTGTCCCGCGGGTGGCAGTGTATACCCGCGGGGCACTGTGAGATACAGATATAGTATATAACCATGGTGCCAGGCTGCCCGTGTCCCTGTCCCGCGGTGGCAGTGTATACCCGCGGGGCACTGTGAGATACAGATATAGTATATAACCATGGTGCCAGGCTGCCCGTGTCCCTGTCCCGCGGGGTGGCAGTGTATACCCGCGGGGCACTGTGAGATACAGATATAGTATATAACCATGGTGCCAGGCTGCCCGTGTCCCTGTCCCGCGGGTGGCAGTGTATACCCAGCGGGGCACTGTGAGATACAGATATAGTATATAACCATGGGTGCCAGGCTGCCCGTGTCCCTGTCCCGCGGTGGCAGTGTATACCCGCGGGGCACTGTGAGATACAGATATAGTATATAACCATGGTGCCAGGCTGCCCGTTGTCCCTGTCCCGCGGTGGCAGTGTATACCCGCGGGGCACTGTGAGTTACAGATATAGTATATAACCATGGTGCCAGGCTGCCCGTGTCCCTGTCCCGCGGTGGCAGTGTATACCCGCGGGGCACTGTGAGATACAGATATAGTATATAACCATGGTGCCAGGCTGCCCGTGTCCCTGTCCGCGGTGGCAGTGTATACCCGCGGGGCACTGTGAGATACAGATATAGTATATAACCATGGTGCCAGGCTGCCCGTGTTCCCTGTCCCGCGGTGGCAGTGTATACCCGCGGGGCACTGTGAGATACAGATATAGTATATAACCATGGTGCCAGGCTGCCCGTGTCCCTGTCCCGCGGTGGCAGTGTATACCCGCGGGGCACTGTGAGATACAGATATAGTATATAACCATGGTGCCAGGCTGCCCGTGTCCCTGTCCCGCGGTGGCAGTGTATACCCGCGGGGCACTGTGAGATACAGATATAGTATATAACCATGGTGCCAGGCTGCCCGTGTCCCTGTCCCGCGGTGGCAGTGTATACCCGCGGGGGCACTGTGAGATACAGATATAGTATATAACCATGGTGCCAGGCTGCCCGTGTCCCTGTCCCGCGGTGGCAGTGTATACCCGCGGGGCACTGTGAGATACAGATATAGTATATAACCATGGTGCCAGGCTGCCCGTGTCCCTGTCCCGCGTGGCAGTGTATACCCGCGGGGGGCACTGTGAGATACAGATATAGTATATAACCATGGTGCCAGGCTGCCCGTGTCCCTGTCCCGCGGTGGCAGTGTATACCCGCGGGCACTGTGAGATACAGATATAGTATATAACCATGGTGCCAGGCTGCCCGTGTCCCTGTCCCGCGGTGGCAGTGTATACCCGCGGGCACTGTGAGATACAGATATAGTATATAACCATGGTGCCAGGCTGCCCGTGTCCCTGTCCCGCGGTGGCAGTGTATACCCGCGGGGCACTGGATGAGTTACAGATATAGTATATAACCATGGTGCCAGGCTGCCCGTGTCCCTGTCCCGCGGTGGCAGTGTATACCCGCGGGGCACTGTGAGTTACAGATATAGTATATAACCATGGTGCCAGGCTGCCGTGTCCCTGTCCCGCGGTGGCAGTGTATACCCGCGGGGCACTGTGAGATACAGATATAGTATATAACCATGGTGCCAGGCTGCCCGTGTCCCTGTCCCGCGGTGGCAGTGTATACCCGCGGGGCACTGTGAGTTACAGATATAGTATATAACCATGGTGCCAGGCTGCCTGTGTCCCTGTCCCGCGGTGGCAGTGTATACCCGCGGGGCACTGTGAGTTACAGATATAGTATATAACCATGGTGCCAGGCTGCCCGTGTCCCTGTCCCGCGGTGGCAGTGTATACCCGCGGGGCACTGTGAGATACAGATATAGTATATAACCATGGTGCCAGGGCTGCCCGTGTCCCTGTCCCGCGGTGGCAGTGTATACCGCGGGGCACTGTGAGATACAGATATAGTATATAACCATGGTGCCAGGCTGCCCGTGTCCCTGTCCCGCGGTGGCAGTGTATACCCGCGGGGCACTGTGAGATACAGATATAGTATATAACCATGGTGCCAGGCTGCCCGTGTCCCTGTCCCGCGGTGGCAGTGTATACCCGCGGGGCACTGTGAGATACAGATATAGTATATAACCATGGTGCCAGGCTGCCCGTGTCCCTGTCCCGCGGTGGGCAGTGTATACCCGCGGGGCACTGTGAGTTACAGATATAGTATATAACCATGGTGCCAGGCTGCCCGTGTCCCTGTCCCGCGGTGGCAGTGTATACCCGCGGGGCACTGTGAGATAAAGATATAGTATATAACCATGGTGCCAGGCTGCCCGTGTCCCTGTCCCGCGGTGGCAGTGTATACCCGCGGGGCACAGTGAGTTAAAGATATAGTATATAACCATGGTGCCAGGCTGCCCGTGTCCCTGTCCCCGCGGTGGCAGTGTATACCCGCGGGGCACTGTGAGTTAAAGATATAGTATATAACCATGGTGCCAGGCTGCCCGTTGTCCCTGTCCCGCGGTGGCAGTGTATACCGCGGGGCACTGTGAGTTACAGATATAGTATATAACCATGGTGCCAGGCTGCCCGTGTCCCTGTCCCGCGGTGGCAGTGTATACCCGCGGGGCACTGTGAGTTACAGATATAGTATATAACCATGGTGCCAGGCTGCCGTGTCCCTGTCCCGCGGTGGCAGTGTATACCCGCGGGGCACTGTGAGTTACAGATATAGTATATAACCATGGTGCCAGGCTGCCCGTGTCCCTGTCCCGCGGTGCAGTGTATACCCGCGGGGACACTGTGAGTTACAGATATAGTATATAACCATGGTGCCAGGCTGCCCGTGTCCCTGTCCCGCGGTGGCAGTGTATACCCGCGGGGCACTGTGAGTTACAGATATAGTATATAACCATGGTGCCAGGCTGCCCGTGTCCCTGTCCCGGGTGGCAGTGTATACCCGCGGGGCACTGTGAGATACAGATATAGTATATAACCATGGTGCCAGGCTGCCGTGTCCCTGTCCCCGCGGTGGCAGTGTATACCCGCGGGGCACTGTGAGTTACAGATATAGTATATAACCATGGTGCCAGGCTGCCCGTGTCCCTGTCCCGCGGTGGCAGTGTATACCCGCGGGGCACTGTGAGTTACAGATATAGTATATAACCATGGTGCCCAGGCTGCCCGTGTCCCTGTCCCGCGGTGGCAGTGTATACCCCCCGCGGGGCACTGTGAGTTACAGATATAGTATATAACCATGGTGCCAGGCTGCCCGTGTCCCTGTCCCGCGGTGGCAGTGTATACCCGCGGGGCACTGTGAGTTACAGATATAGTATATAACCATGGTGCCAGGCTGCCCGTGTCCCTGTCCCGCGGTGGCAGGTGTATACCCGCGGGGCACTGTGAGTTAAAGATATAGTATATAACCATGGTGCCAGGCTGCCCGTGTCCCTGTCCCGCGGTGGCAGTGTATACCCGCGGGGCACTGTGAGTTACAGATATAGTATATAACCATGGTGCCAGGCTGCCCGTGTCCCTGTCCCGCGGTGGCAGTGTATACCGCGGGGCACTGTGAGATACAGATATAGTATATAACCATGGTGCCAGGCTGCCCGTGTCCCTGTCCCGCGGTGGCAGTGTATACCCGCGGGGCACTGTGAGTTAAAGATATAGTATTATAACCATGGTGCCAGCTGCCCGTGTCCCTGTCCCGCGGTGGCAGTGTATACCCGCGGGCACTGTGAGTTAAAGATATAGTATATAACCATGGTTGCCAGGCTGCCGTGTCCCTGTCCCGCGGTGGCAGTGTATACCCGCGGGGCACTGTGAGTTACAGATATAGTATATAACCATGGTGCCAGGCTGCCCGTGTCCCTGTCCCGCGGTGGCAGTGTATACCCCGGGGCACTGTGAGTTACAGATATAGTATATAACCATGGTGCCAGGCTGCCCGTGTCCCTGTCCCGCGGTGGCAGTGTATACCCGCGGGACACTGTGAGTTACAGATATAGTATATAACCATGGTGCCAGGCTGCCCGTGTCCCTGTCCCGCGGTGGCAGTGTATACCCGCGGGGCACTGTGCGTTACAGATATAGTATATAACCATGGTGCCAGGCTGCCCGTGTCCCTGTCCCCGTGGTGGCAGTGTATACCCGCGGGGCACTGTGAGATACAGATATAGTATATAACCATGGTGCCAGGCTGCCCGTGTCCCTGTCCCGCGTGGCAGTGTATACCCGCGGGGCACTGTGAGTTACAGATATAGTATATAACCATGGTGCCAGGCTGCCCGTGTCCCTGTCCCGCGGTGGCAGTGTATACCCGCGGGGCACTGTGAGTTACAGATATAGTATATAACCATGGTGCCAGGCTGCCCGTGTCCCTGTCCGCGGTGGCAGTGTATACCCGCGGGGCACTGTGAGATACAGATATAGTATATAACCATGGTGCCAGGCTGCCCGTGTCCCTGTCCCGCGGTGGCAGTGTATACCCGCGGGGCACTGTGAGATACAGATATAGTATATAACCATGGTGCCAGGCTGCCCGTGTCCCTGTCCCGCGGTGGGCAGTGTATACCCGCGGGGCACTGTGAGTTAAAGATATAGTATATAACCATGGTGCCAGGCTGCCCGTGTCCCTCCCGCGGTGGCAGTGTATACCCGCGGGGGCACTGTGAGATACAGATATAGTATATAACCATGGTGCCAGGCTGCCCGTGTCCCTGTCCCGCGGTGGCAGTGTATACCCGCGGGGCACTGTGAGTTACAGATATAGTATATAACCCATGGTGCCAGGCTGCCCCGTGTCCCTGTCCCGCGGTGCAGTGTATACCCGCGGGGCACTGTGAGTTAAAGATATAGTATATAACCATGGTGCCAGGCTTGCCCGTGTCCCTGTCCCGCGGTGGCAGTGTATACCCGCGGGCACTGTGAGTTAAAGATATAGTATATAACCATGGTGCCAGGCTGCCCGTGTCCCTGTCCCGCGGTGGCAGTGTATACCCGCGGGGCACTGTGAGTTAAAGATATAGTATATAACCATGGTGCCAGGCTGCCGTGTCCCTGTCCCGCGGTGGCAGTGTATACCCGCGGGGCACTGTGAGTTAAAGATATAGTATATAACCATGGTGCCAGGCTGCCCGTGTCCCTGTCCCGCGGTGGCAGTGTATACCCGCGGGGCACTGTGAGTTACAGATATAGTATATAACCATGGTGCCAGGCTGCCCGTGTCCCTGTCCCGCGGTGGCAGTGTATACCCGCGGGGCACTGTGAGATACAGATATAGTATATAACCATGGTGCCAGGCTGCCCGTGTCCCTGTCCGCGGTGGCAGTGTATACCCGCGGGGCACTGTGAGTTAAAGATATAGTATATAACCATGGTGCCAGGCTGCCCGTGTCCCTGTCCCGCGGTGGCAGTGTATACCCGCGGGGCACTGTGAGTTAAAGATATAGTATATAACCATGGTGCCAGGCTGCCCGTGTCCTGTCCCGCGGTGGCAGTGTATACCCGCGGGGCACTGTGAGTTAAAGATATAGTATATAACCATGGTGCACAGGCTGCCGTGTCCCTGTCCCGCGGTGGCAGTGTATACCCGCGGGGCACTGTGAGTTACAGATATAGTATATAACCATGGTGCCAGGGCTGCCCGTGTCCCTGTCCCGCGGTGGCAGTGTATACCCGCGGGGCACTGTGAGTTACAGATATAGTATATAACCATGGTGCCAGGCTGCCCGTGTCCTGTCCCGCGGTGGCAGTGTATACCGCGGGACACTGTGAGTTACAGATATAGTATATAACCATGGTGCCAGGCTGCCCGTGTCCCTGTCCGCGGTGGCAGTGTATACCCGCGGGGCACTGTGCGTACAGATATAGTATATAACCATGGTGCCAGGCTGCCCGTGTCCCCTGTCCCGTGGTGGCAGTGTATACCGCGGGGCACTGTGAGATACAGATATAGTATATAACCATGGTGCCAGGCTGCCCGTGTCCCTGTCCGCGGTGGCAGTGTATACCCGCGGGGCACTGTGAGTTACAGATATAGTATATAACCATGGTGCCAGGCTGTCCGTGTCCCTGTCGCCGCGGTGGCAGTGTATACCGCGGGGCACTGTGAGATACAGATATAGTATATAACCATGGTGCCAGGCTGCCCGTGTCCCTGTCCCGCGGTGGCAGTGTATACCCGCGGGGCACTGTGAGTTACAGATATAGTATATAACCATGGTGCCAGGCTGCCCGTGTCCCTGTCCCGCGGTGGCAGTGTATACCCGCGGGGCACTGTGAGATACAGATATAGTATATAACCATGGTGCCAGGCTGCCCGTGGTCCCTGTCCCGCGGTGGCAGTGTATACCCGCGGGGCACTGTGAGATACAGATATAGTATATAACCATGGTGCCAGGCTGCCCGTGTCCCTGTCCCGCGGTGGCAGTGTATACCCGCGGGGCACTGTGAGTTACAGATATAGTATATAACCATGGTGCCAGGCTGCCCGTGTCCCTGTCCCGTGGTGGCAGTGTATACCCGCGGGGCACTGTGAGATACAGATATAGTATATAACCATGGTGCCAGGCTGCCCGTGTCCCTGTCCCGTGGTGGCAGTGTATACCCGCGGGGCACTGTGAGTTACAGATATAGTATATAACCATGGTGCCAGGCTGCCCGTGTCCCTGTCCCGCGGTGGCAGTGTATACTCGCGGGGCACTGTGAGTTACAGATATAGTATATAACCATGGTGCCAGGCTGCCGTGTCCCTGTCCCGCGGTGGAAGTGTATACCCGCGGGGCACTGTGAGTACAGATATAGTATATAACCATGGTGCCAGGCTGCCCGTGTCCCTGTCCCGCTGGTGGCAGTGTATACCCGCGGGGCACTGTGAGATACAGATATAGTATATAACCATGGTGCCAGGCTGCCCGTGTCCCTGTCCCGCGGTGGCAGTGTATACCCGCGGGGCACTGTGAGATACAGATATAGTATATAACCATGGTGCCAGGCTGCCCCTGTCCCTGTCCCGCGGTGTCAGTGTATACCCGCGGGGCACTGTGAGATACAGATATAGTATATAACCATGGTGCCAGGCTGCCCGTGTCTCTGTCCCGCGGTGGCAGTGTATACCCGCGGCACTGTGAGATACAGATATAGTATATAACCATGGTGCCAGGCTGCCCGTTGTCCCTGTCCCGCGGTGGCAGTGTATACCCGCGGGGCACTTTGAGTTACAGATATAGTATATAACCATGGTGCCAGGCTGCCCGTGTCCCTGTCCCGCGGTGGCAGTGTATACCCGCGGGGCACTGTGATTACAGATATAGTATATAACCATGGTGCCAGCTGCCCGTGTCCCTGCCCGCGGTGGCAGTGTATACCCGCGGGGCACTGTGAGTTACAGATATAGTATATAACCATGGTGCCAGGCTGCCCGTATCCCTGTCCCGCGGTGGCAGTGTATACCCGCGGGACACTGTGAGTTACAGATATAGTATATGACCATGGTGCCAGGCTGCCCGTTGTCCCTGTCCCGCGGTGGGCAGTGTATACCCCGCGGGGCACTGTGAGTTACAGATATAGTATATAACCATGGTGCCAGGCTGCCCATGTCCCTGTCCCGCGTGGCAGTGTATACCCGCGGGGGCACTGTGAGTTACAGATATAGTATATAACCATGGTGCCAGGCTGCCCGTGTCCCTGTCCCGCGGTGGCAGTGTATACCCGCGGGGCACTGTGAGTTACAGATATAGTATATAACCATGGTGCCAGGCTGCCCGTTGTCCCTGTCCGCGGTGGCAGTGTATACCCGCGGGGCACTGTGAGATACAGATATAGTATATAACCATGGTGCCAGGCTGCCCGTGTCCCTGTCCCGCGGTGGCAGTGTATACCCGCGGGGCACTGTGAGATACAGATATAGTATATAACCATGGTGCCAGGCTGCCCGTGTCCCCTGTCCCGCGTGGTGGGCAGTGTATACCCGCGGGGCACTGTGAGTTACAGATATAGTATATAACCATGGTGCCAGGCTGCCCGTGTCCCTGTCCCGCGGTGGCAGTGTATACCCGCGGGGCACTGTCAGTTACAGGTATAGTATATAACCATGGTGCCAGGCTGCCCGTGTCCCTGTCCCGCGGTGGCAGTGTATACCCGCGGGGCACTGTCAGTTACAGGTATAGTATATAACCATGGTGCCAGGGCTGCCCGTGTCCCTGTCCCGCGGTGGCAGTGTATACCCGCGGGGCACTGTGAGTTACAGATATAGTATATAACCATGGTGCCAGGCTGCCCGTGTCCCTGTCCCGCGGTGGCAGTGTATACCCGCGGGGCACTGTGAGATACAGATATAGTATATAACCATGGTGCCAGGCTGCCGTGTCCCTGTCCCGCGGTGGCAGTGTATACCCGCGGGGCACTGTGAGATACAGATATAGTATATAACCATGGTGCCAGGCTGCCCGTGTCCCTGTCCCCGCGGTGGCAGTGTATACCCGCGGGGCACTGTGAGTTACAGATATAGTATATAACCATGGTGCCAGGCTGCCCGTGTCCCTGTCCCGCAGTGGCAGTGTATACCCGCGGACACTGTGAGTTACAGATATAGTATATAACCATGGTGCCAGGCTGCCCGTGTCCCTGTCCCCGCGGTGGCAGTGTATACCCGCGGGGCACTGTGAGTTACAGATATAGTATATAACCATGGTGCCAGGCTGCCCGTGGTCCCTGTCCCGCGGTGGCAGTGTATACCCGCGGGGCACTGTGAGATACAGATATAGTATATAACCATGGTGCCAGGCTGCCCGTGTCCCTGTCCCGCGGTGGCAGTGTATACCCCGCGGGGCACTGTGAGATACAGATATAGTATATAACCATGGTGCCAGGCTGCCCGTGTCCCTGTCCCGCGGTGGCAGTGTATACCCGCGGGGCACTGTGAGTTACAGATATAGTATATAACCATGGTGCCAGGCTGCCCGTTGTCCCTGTCCCGCGGTGGCAGTGTATACCGCGGGCACTGTGAGATACAGATATAGTATATAACCATGGTGCCAGGCTGCCCGTGTCCCTGTCCCGCGGTGGCAGTGTATACCTGCGGGGCACTGTGAGATACAGATATAGTATATAACCATGGTGCCAGGCTGCCCGTGTCCCTGTCCCGCGGTGGCAGTGTATACCCGCGGGGCACTGTGAGTTACAGATATAGTATATAACCATGGTGCCAGGCTGCCCGTGTCCCTGTCCCGCGGTGGCAGTGTATACCCGCGGGGCACTGTGAGTTACAGATATAGTATATAACCATGGTGCCAGGCTGCCCGTGTCCCTGTCCCGCGGTGGCAGTGTATACCCGCGGGGCACTGTGAGTTACAGATATAGTATATAACCATGGTGCCAGGCTGCCCGTGTCCCTGCCTGTCCCGCGGTGGCAGTAATACCCGCGGGACACTGTGAGTTACAGATATAGTATATAACCATGGTGCCAGGCTGCCCGTGTCCCTGTCCCGCGGTGGCAGTGTATACCCGCGGGACACTGTGAGATACAGATATAGTATATAACCATGGTGCCAGGCTGCCCGTGTCCCTGTCCCGCGGTGGCAGTGTATATCCGCGGGGCACTGTGAGATACAGATATAGTATATAACCATGGTGCCAGGCTGCCCGTGTCCCTGTCCCGCGGTGGCAGTGTATACCCGCGGGACACTGTGAGTTACAGATATAGTATATAACCATGGTGCCAGGCTGCCCGTGTCCCTGTCCCGCGGTGGCAGTGTATACCCGCGGGGCACTGTGAGTTACAGATATAGTATATAACCATGGTGCCAGGCTGCCCGTGTCCCTGTCCCGCGGTGGCAGTGTATACCCGCGGGGCACTGTGAGTTACAGATATAGTATATAACCATGGTGCCAGGCTGCCCGTGTCCCCTGTCCCGCGGTGGCAGTGTATACCCGCGGGGCACTGTGAGTTACAGATATAGTATATAACCATGGTGCCAGGCTGCCCGTGTCCCTGTCCCGCGGTGGCAGTGTATACCCGCGGGGCACTGTGAGATACAGATATAGTATATAACCATGGTGCCAGGCTGCCCGTGTCCCTGTCCCGCGGTGGCAGTGTATACCCGCGGGGCACTGTGAGATACAGATATAGTATATAACCATGGTGCCAGGCTGCCCGTGTCCCTGTCCCGCGGTGGCAGTGTATACCCGCGGGGCACTGTGAGTTACAGATATAGTATATAACCATGGTGCCAGGCTGCCCGTGTCCCTGTCCCGTGGTGGCAGTGTATACCCGCGGGGCACTGTGAGATACAGATATAGTATATAACCATGGTGCCAGGCTGCCCGTGTCCCTGTCCCGTGGTGGCAGTGTATACCCGCGGGGCACTGTGAGTTACAGATATAGTATATAACCATGGTGCCAGGCTGCCCGTGTCCCTGTCCCGCGGTGGCAGTGTATACCCGCGGGGCACTGTGAGTTACAGATATAGTATATAACCATGGTGCCAGGCTGCCCGTGTCCCTGTCCCGCGGTGGAAGTGTATACCCGCGGGGCACTGTGAGTTACAGATATAGCATATAACCATGGTGCCAGGCTGCCCGTGTCCCTGTCCCGCGGTGGCAGTGTATACCCGCGGGGCACTGTGAGATACAGATATAGTATATAACCATGGTGCCAGGCTGCCCGTGTCCCTGTCCCGCGGTGGCAGTGTATACCCGCGGGGCACTGTGAGATACAGATATAGTATATAACCATGGTGCCAGGCTGCCCCTGTCCCTGTCCCGCGGTGTCAGTGTATACCCGCGGGGCACTGTGAGATACAGATATAGTATATAACCATGGTGCCAGGCTGCCCGTGTCTCTGTCCCGCGGTGGCAGTGTATACCCGCGGGGCACTGTGAGATACAGATATAGTATATAACCATGGTGCCAGGCTGCCCGTGTCCCTGTCCCGCGGTGGCAGTGTATACCCGCGGGGCACTTTGAGTTACAGATATAGTATATAACCATGGTGCCAGGCTGCCCGTGTCCCTGTCCCGCGGTGGCAGTGTATACCCGCGGGGCACTGTGAGTTACAGATATAGTATATAACCATGGTGCCAGGCTGCCCGTGTCCCTGTCCCGCGGTGGCAGTGTATACCCGCGGGGCACTATGAGATACAGATATAGTATATAACCATGGTGCCAGGCTGCCCGTGTCCCTGTCCCGCGGTGGCAGTGTATACCCGCGGGGCACTGTGAGTTACAGATATAGTATATAACCATGGTGCCAGGCTGCCCGTGTCCCTGTCCCACGGTGGCAGTGTATACCCGCGGGGCACTGTGAGTTACAGATATAGTATATAACCATGGTGCCAGGCTGCCCGTATCCCTGTCCCGCGGTGGCAGTGTATACCCGCGGGACACTGTGAGTTACAGATATAGTATATAACCATGGTGCCAGGCTGCCCGTGTCTCTGTCCCGCGGTGGCAGTGTATACCCGCGGGGCACTGTGAGTTACAGATATAGTATATAACCATGGTGCCAGGCTGCCCGTGTCCCTGTCCCGCGGTGGCAGTGTATACCCGCGGGGCACTGTGAGATACAGATATAGTATATAACCATGGTGCCAGGCTGCCCGTGTCCCTGTCCCGCGGTGGCAGTGTATACCCGCGGGGCACTGTGAGTTACAGATATAGTATATAACCATGGTGCCAGGCTGCCCGTGTCCCTGTCCCGCGGTGGCAGTGTATACCCGCGGGGCACTGTGAGATACAGATATAGTATATAACCATGGTGCCAGGCTGCCCGTGTCCCTGTCCCGCGGTGGCAGTGTATACCCGCGGGGCACTGTGAGATACAGATATAGTATATAACCATGGTGCCAGGCTGCCCGTGTCCCTGTCCCGCGGTGGCAGTGTATACCCGCGGGGCACTGTGAGTTACAGATATAGTATATAACCATGGTGCCAGGCTGCCCGTGTCCCTGTCCCGCGGTGGCAGTGTATACCCGCGGGGCACTGTCAGTTACAGGTATAGTATATAACCATGGTGCCAGGCTGCCCGTGTCCCTGTCCCGCGGTGGCAGTGTATACCCGCGGGGCACTGTGAGTTACAGATATAGTATATAACCATGGTGCCAGGCTGCCCGTGTCCCTGTCCCGCGGTGGCAGTGTATACCCGCGGGGCACTGTGAGATACAGATATAGTATATAACCATGGTGCCAGGCTGCCCGTGTCCCTGTCCCGCGGTGGCAGTGTATACCCGCGGGGCACTGTGAGATACAGATATAGTATATAACCATGGTGCCAGGCTGCCCGTGTCCCTGTCCCGCGGTGGCAGTGTATACCCGCGGGGCACTGTGAGTTACAGATATAGTATATAACCATGGTGCCAGGCTGCCCGTGTCCCTGTCCCGCGGTGGCAGTGTATACCCGCGGGGCACTGTGAGATACAGATATAGTATATAACCATGGTGCCAGGCTGCCCGTGTCCCTGTCCCGCGGTGGCAGTGTATACCCGCGGGGCACTGTGAGATACAGATATAGTATATAACCATGGTGCCAGGCTGCCCGTGTCCCTGTCCCGCAGTGGCAGTGTATACCCGCGGGACACTGTGAGTTACAGATATAGTATATAACCATGGTGCCAGGCTGCCCGTGTCCCTGTCCCGCGGTGGCAGTGTATACCCGCGGGGCACTGTGAGTTACAGATATAGTATATAACCATGGTGCCAGGCTGCCCGTGTCCCTGTCCCGCGGTGGCAGTGTATACCCGCGGGGCACTGTGAGATACAGATATAGTATATAACCATGGTGCCAGGCTGCCCGTGTCCCTGTCCCGCGGTGGCAGTGTATACCCGCGGGGCACTGTGAGTTACAGATATAGTATATAACCATGGTGCCAGGCTGCCCGTGTCCCTGTCCCGCGGTGGCAGTGTATACCCGCGGGGCACTGTGAGTTACAGATATAGTATATAACCATGGTGCCAGGCTGCCCGTGTCCCTGTCCCGCGGTGGCAGTGTATACCCGCGGGGCACTGTGAGATACAGATATAGTATATAACCATGGTGCCAGGCTGCCCGTGTCCCTGTCCCGCGGTGGCAGTGTATACCCGCGGGGCACTGTGAGATACAGATATAGTATATAACCATGGTGCCAGGCTGCCCGTGTCCCTGTCCCGCGGTGGCAGTGTATACCCGCGGGGCACTGTGAGATACAGATATAGTATATAACCATGGTGCCAGGCTGCCCGTGTCCCTGTCCCGCGGTGGCAGTGTATACCCGCGGGGCACTGTGAGTTACAGATATAGTATATAACCATGGTGCCAGGCTGCCCGTGTCCCTGTCCCGCGGTGGCAGTGTATACCCGCGGGGCACTTTGAGTTACAGATATAGTATATAACCATGGTGCCAGGCTGCCCGTGTCCCTGTCCCGCGGTGGCAGTGTATACCCGCGGGGCACTGTGAGTTACAGATATAGTATATAACCATGGTGCCAGGCTGCCCGTGTCCCTGTCCCGCGGTGGCAGTGTATACCCGCGGGGCACTATGAGATACAGATATAGTATATAACCATGGTGCCAGGCTGCCCGTGTCCCTGTCCCGCGGTGGCAGTGTATACACGCGGGGCACTGTGAGTTACAGATATAGTATATAACCATGGTGCCAGGCTGCCCGTGTCCCTGTCCCGCGGTGGCAGTGTATACCCGCGGGGCACTGTGAGTTACAGATATAGTATATAACCATGGTGCCAGGCTGCCCGTATCCCTGTCCCGCGGTGGCAGTGTATACCCGCGGGACACTGTGAGTTACAGATATAGTATATAACCATGGTGCCAGGCTGCCTGTGTCCCTGTCCCGCGGTGGCAGTGTATACCCGCGGGGCACTGTGAGTTACAGATATAGTATATAACCATGGTGCCAGGCTGCCCGTGTCCCTGTCCCGCGGTGGCAGTGTATACCCGCGGGGCACTGTGAGATACAGATATAGTATATAACCATGGTGCCAGGCTGCCCGTGTCCCTGTCCCGCGGTGGCAGTGTATACCCGCGGGGCACTGTGAGATACAGATATAGTATATAACCATGGTGCCAGGCTGCCCGTGTCCCTGTCCCGCGGTGGCAGTGTATACCCGCGGGGCACTGTGAGTTACAGATATAGTATATAACCATGGTGCCAGGCTGCCCGTGTCCCTGTCCCGCGGTGGCAGTGTATACCTGCGGGGCACTGTCAGTTACAGGTATAGTATATAACCATGGTGCCAGGCTGCCCGTGTCCCTGTCCCGCGGTGGCAGTGTATACCCGCGGGGCACTGTGAGTTACAGATATAGCATATAACCATGGTGCCAGGCTGCCCGTGTCCCTGTCCCGCGGTGGCAGTGTATACCCGCGGGGCACTGTGAAGATATAGTATATAACCATGGTGCCAGGCTGCCCGTGTCCCTGTCCCGCGGTGGCAGTGTATACCCGCGGGGCACTGTGAGATACAGATATAGTATATAACCATGGTGCCAGGCTGCCCGTGTCCCTGTCCCGCGGTGGCAGTGTATACCCGCGGGGCACTGTGAGATACAGATATAGTATATAACCATGGTGCCAGGCTGCCCCTGTCCCTGTCCCGCGGTGGCAGTGTATACCCGCGGGCACTGTGAGATACAGATATAGTATATAACCATGGTGCCAGGCTGCCCGTGTCCCTGTCCCGCGGTGGCAGTGTATACCCGCGGGGCACTTTGAGTTACAGATATAGTATATAACCATGGTGCCAGGCTGCCCGTGTCCCTGTCCCGCGGTGGCAGTGTATACCCGCGGGGCACTGTGAGTTACAGATATAGTATATAACCATGGTGCCAGGCTGCCCGTGTCCCTGTCCCGCGGTGGCAGTGTATACCCGCGGGGCACTGTGAGATACAGATATAGTATATAACCATGGTGCCAGGCTGCCCGTGTCCCTGTCCCGCGGTGGCAGTGTATACCCGCGGGGCACTGTGAGTTACAGATATAGTATATAACCATGGTGCCAGGCTGCCCGTGTCCCTGTCCCACGGTGGCAGTGTATACCCGCGGGGCACTGTGAGTTACAGATATAGTATATAACCATGGTGCCAGGCTGCCCGTATCCCTGTCCCGCGGTGGCAGTGTATACCCGCGGGACACTGTGAGTTACAGATATAGTATATAACCATGGTGCCAGGCTGCCCGTGTCCCTGTCCCGCGGTGGCAGTGTATACCCGCGGGGCACTGTGAGTTACAGATATAGTATATAACCATGGTGCCAGGCTGCCCGTGTCCCTGTCCCGCGGTGGCAGTGTATACCCGCGGGGCACTGTGAGTTACAGATATAGTATATAACCATGGTGCCAGGCTGCCCGTGTCCCTGTCCCGCGGTGGCAGTGTATACCCGCGGGGCACTGTGAGATACAGATATAGTATATAACCATGGTGCCAGGCTGCCCGTGTCCCTGTCCCGCGGTGGCAGTGTATACCCGCGGGGCACTGTGAGATACAGATATAGTATATAACCATGGTGCCAGGCTGCCCGTGTCCCTGTCCCGCGGTGGCAGTGTATACCCGCGGGGCACTGTGAGTTACAGATATAGTATATAACCATGGTGCCAGGCTGCCCGTGTCCCTGTCCCGCGGTGGCAGTGTATACCCGCGGGGCACTGTCAGTTACAGGTATAGTATATAACCATGGTGCCAGGCTGCCCGTGTCCCTGTCCCGCGGTGGCAGTGTATACCCGCGGGGCACTGTGAGTTACAGATATAGTATATAACCATGGTGCCAGGCTGCCCGTGTCCCTGTCCCGCGGTGGCAGTGTATACCCGCGGGGCACTGTGAGATACAGATATAGTATATAACCATGGTGCCAGGCTGCCCGTGTCCCTGTCCCGCGGTGGCAGTGTATACCCGCGGGGCACTGTGAGATACAGATATAGTATATAACCATGGTGCCAGGCTGCCCGTGTCCCTGTCCCGCGGTGGCAGTGTATACCCGCGGGGCACTGTGAGTTACAGATATAGTATATAACCATGGTGCCAGGCTGCCCGTGTCCCTGTCCCGCAGTGGCAGTGTATACCCGCGGGACACTGTGAGTTACAGATATAGTATATAACCATGGTGCCAGGCTGCCCGTGTCCCTGTCCCGCGGTGGCAGTGTATACCCGCGGGGCACTGTGAGTTACAGATATAGTATATAACCATGGTGCCAGGCTGCCCGTGTCCCTGTCCCGCGGTGGCAGTGTATACCCGCGGGGCACTGTGAGATACAGATATAGTATATAACCATGGTGCCAGGCTGCCCGTGTCCCTGTCCCGCGGTGGCAGTGTATACCCGCGGGGCACTGTGAGATACAGATATAGTATATAACCATGGTGCCAGGCTGCCCGTGTCCCTGTCCCGCGGTGGCAGTGTATACCCGCGGGGCACTGTGAGATACAGATATAGTATATAACCATGGTGCCAGGCTGCCCGTGTCCCTGTCCCGCGGTGGCAGTGTATACCCGCGGGGCACTGTGAGTTACAGATATAGTATATAACCATGGTGCCAGGCTGCCCGTGTCCCTGTCCCGCGGTGGCAGTGTATACCCGCGGGGCACTTTGAGTTACAGATATAGTATATAACCATGGTGCCAGGCTGCCCGTGTCCCTGTCCCGCGGTGGCAGTGTATACACGCGGGGCACTGTGAGTTACAGATATAGTATATAACCATGGTGCCAGGCTGCCCGTGTCCCTGTCCCGCGGTGGCAGTGTATACCCGCGGGGCACTGTGAGTTACAGATATAGTATATAACCATGGTGCCAGGCTGCCCGTATCCCTGTCCCGCGGTGGCAGTGTATACCCGCGGGACACTGTGAGTTACAGATATAGTATATAACCATGGTGCCAGGCTGCCTGTGTCCCTGTCCCGCGGTGGCAGTGTATACCCGCGGGGCACTGTGAGTTACAGATATAGTATATAACCATGGTGCCAGGCTGCCCGTGTCCCTGTCCCGCGGTGGCAGTGTATACCCGCGGGGCACTGTGAGATACAGATATAGTATATAACCATGGTGCCAGGCTGCCCGTGTCCCTGTCCCGCGGTGGCAGTGTATACCCGCGGGGCACTGTGAGATACAGATATAGTATATAACCATGGTGCCAGGCTGCCCGTGTCCCTGTCCCGCGGTGGCAGTGTATACCCGCGGGGCACTGTGAGTTACAGATATAGTATATAACCATGGTGCCAGGCTGCCCGTGTCCCTGTCCCGCGGTGGCAGTGTATACCCGCGGGGCACTGTCAGTTACAGGTATAGTATATAACCATGGTGCCAGGCTGCCCGTGTCCCTGTCCCGCGGTGGCAGTGTATACCCGCGGGGCACTGTGAGTTACAGATATAGTATATAACCATGGTGCCAGGCTGCCCGTGTCCCTGTCCCGCGGTGGCAGTGTATACCCGCGGGGCACTGTGAGATATAGTATATAACCATGGTGCCAGGCTGCCCGTGTCCCTGTCCCGCGGTGGCAGTGTATACCCGCGGGGCACTGTGAGATACAGATATAGTATATAACCATGGTGCCAGGCTGCCCGTGTCCCTGTCCCGCGGTGGCAGTGTATACCCGCGGGGCACTGTGAGTTACAGATATAGTATATAACCATGGTGCCAGGCTGCCCGTGTCCCTGTCCCGTGGTGGCAGTGTATACCCGCGGGGCACTGTGAGTTACAGATATAGTATATAACCATGGTGCCAGGCTGCCCGTGTCCCTGTCCCGTGGTGGCAGTGTATACCCGCGGGGCACTGTGAGATACAGATATAGTATGTAACCATGGTGCCAGGCTGCCCGTGTCCCTGTCCCGCGGTGGCAGTGTATACCCGCGGGGCACTGTGAGATACAGATATATATTATAACCATGGTGCCAGGCTGCCCGTGTCCCTGTCCCGCGGTTGCAGTGTATACCCGCGGGGCACTGTGAGTTACAGATATAGTATATAACCATGGTGCCAGGCTGCCCGTGTCCCGCGGTGGCAGTGTATACCCGCGGGGCACTGTGAGATACAGATATAATATATAACCATGGTGCCAGGCTGCCCGTGTCCCTGTCCCGCGGTGGCAGTGTATACCCGCGGGGCACTGTGAGTTACAGATATAGTATATAACCATGGTGCCAGGCTGCCCGTGTCCCTGTCCCGCGGTGGCAGTGTATACCCGCGGGGCACTGTGAGTTACAGATATAGTATATAACCATGGTGCCAGGCTGCCTGTGTCCCTGTCCCGCGGTGGCAGTGTATACCCGCGGGGCACTGTGAGTTACAGATATAGTATATAACCATGGTGCCAGGCTGCCCGTGTCCCTGTCCCGCGGTGGCAGTGTATACCCGCGGGGCACTGTGAGATACAGATATAGTATATAACCATGGTGCCAGGCTGCCCGTGTCCCTGTCCCGCGGTGGCAGTGTATACCCGCGGGGCACTGTGAGATACAGATATAGTATATAACCATGGTGCCAGGCTGCCCGTGTCCCTGTCCCGCGGTGGCAGTGTATACCCGCGGGGCACTGTGAGATACAGATATAGTATATAACCATGGTGCCAGGCTGCCCGTGTCCCTGTCCCGCGGTGGCAGTGTATACCCGCGGGGCACTGTGAGATACAGATATAGTATATAACCATGGTGCCAGGCTGCCCGTGTCCCTGTCCCGCGGTGGCAGTGTATACCCGCGGGGCACTGTGAGTTACAGATATAGTATATAACCATGGTGCCAGGCTGCCCGTGTCCCTGTCCCGCGGTGGCAGTGTATACCCGCGGGGCACTGTGAGATACAGATATAGTATATAACCATGGTGCCAGGCTGCCCGTGTCCCTGTCCCGCGGTGGCAGTGTATACCCGCGGGACACTGTGAGTTACAGATATAGTATATAACCATGGTGCCAGGCTGCCCGTGTCCCTGTCCCGCGGTGCAAGTGTATACCCGCGGGGCACTGTGAGATACAGATATAGTATATAACCATGGTGCCAGGCTGCCCGTGTCCCTGTCCCGCGGTGGCAGTGTATACCCGCGGGGCACTGTGAGTTAGATATAGTATATAACCATGGTGCCAGGCTGCCCGTGTCCCTGTCCCGCGGTGGCAGTGTATACCTGCGGGGCACTGTGAGATACAGATATAGTATATAACCATGGTGCCAGGCTGCCCGTGTCCCTGTCCCGCGGTGGCAGTGTATACCCGCGGGGCACTGTGAGTTACAGATATAGTATATAACCATGGTGCCAGGCTGCCCGTGTCCCTGTCCCGCGGTGGCAGTGTATACCCGCGGGGCACTGTGAGATACAGATATAGTATATAACCATGGTGCCAGGCTGCCCGTGTCCCTGTCCCGCGGTGGCAGTGTATACCCGCGGGGCACTGTGAGTTACAGATATAGTATATAACCATGGTGCCAGGCTGCCCGTGTCCCTGTCCCGCGGTGGCAGTGTATACCCGCGGGGCACTGTGAGATACAGATATAGTATATAACCATGGTGCCAGGCTGCCCGTGTCCCTGTCCCGCGGTGGCAGTGTATACCCGCGGGGCACTGTGAGATACAGATATAGTATATAACCATGGTGCCAGGCTGCCCGTGTCCCTGTCCCGCGGTGGCAGTGTATACCCGCGGGGCACTGTGAGTTACAGATATAGTATATAACCATGGTGCCAGGCTGCCCGTGTCCCTGTCCCGCGGTGGCAGTGTATACCCGCGGGGCACTGTGAGATACAGATATAGTATATAACCATGGTGCCAGGCTGCCCGTGTCCCTGTCCCGCGGTGGCAGTGTATACCCGCGGGGCACTGTGAGTTACAGATATAGTATATAACCATGGTGCCAGGCTGCCCGTGTCCCTGTCCCGCGGTGGCAGTGTATACCCGCGGGGCACTGTGAGTTACAGATATAGTATATAACCATGGTGCCAGGCTGCCCGTGTCCCTGTCCCGCGGTGGCAGTGTATACCCGCGGGGCACTGTGAGATACAGATATAGTATATAACCATGGTGCCAGGCTGCCCGTGTCCCTGTCCCGCGGTGGCAGTGTATACCCGCGGGGCACTGTGAGATACAGATATAGTATATAACCATGGTGCCAGGCTGCCCGTGTCCCTGTCCCGCGGTGGCAGTGTATACCCGCGGGGCACTGTGAGATACAGATATAGTATATAACCATGGTGCCAGGCTGCCCGTGTCCCTGTCCCGCGGTGGCAGTGTATACCCGCGGGGCACTGTGAGTTACAGATATAGTATATAACCATGGTGCCAGGCTGCCCGTGTCCCTGTCCCGCGGTGGCAGTGTATACCCGCGGGGCACTGTGAGTTACAGATATAGTATATAACCATGGTGCCAGGCTGCCCGTGTCCCTGTCCCGCGGTGGCAGTGTATACCCGCGGGGCACTGTGAGATACAGATATAGTATATAACCATGGTGCCAGGCTGCCCGTGTCCCTGTCCCGCGGTGGCAGTGTATACCCGCGGGGCACTGTGAGTTACAGATATAGTATATAACCATGGTGCCAGGCTGCCCGTGTCCCTGTCCCGCGGTGGCAGTGTATACCCGCGGGGCACTGTGAGATACAGATATAGTATATAACCATGGTGCCAGGCTGCCCGTGTCCCTGTCCCGCGGTGGCAGTGTATACCCGCGGGGCACTGTGAGTTACAGATATAGTATATAACCATGGTGCCAGGCTGCCCGTGTCCCTGTCCCGCGGTGGCAGTGTATACCCGCCGGGCACTGTGAGTTACAGATATAGTATATAACCATGGTGCCAGGCTGCCCGTGTCCCTGTCCCGCGGTGGCAGTGTATACCCGCGGGGCACTGTGAGATACAGATATAGTATATAACCATGGTGCCAGGCTGCCCGTGTCCCTGTCCCGCGGTGGCAGTGTATACCCGCGGGACACTGTGAGTTACAGATATAGTATATAACCATGGTGCCAGGCTGCCCGTGTCCCTGTCCCGCGGTGGCAGTGTATACCCGCGGGGCACTGTGAGATACAGATATAGTATATAACCATGGTGCCAGGCTGCCCGTGTCCCTGTCCCGCGGTGGCAGTGTATACCCGCGGGGCACTGTGAGTTACAGATATAGTATATAACCATGGTGCCAGGCTGCCCGTGTCCCTGTCCCGTGGTGGCAGTGTATACCCGCGGGGCACTGTGAGTTACAGATATAGTATATAACCATGGTGCCAGGCTGCCCGTGTCCCTGTCCCGTGGTGGCAGTGTATACCCGCGGGGCACTGTGAGATACAGATATAGTATATAACCATGGTGCCAGGCTGCCCGTGTCCCTGTCCCGCGGTGGCAGTGTATACCCGCGGGGCACTGTGAGATACAGATATATATTATAACCATGGTGCCAGGCTGCCCGTGTCCCTGTCCCGCGGTGGCAGTGTATACCCGCGGGGCACTGTGAGTTACAGATATAGTATATAACCATGGTGCCAGGCTGCCCGTGTCCCTGTCCCGCGGTGGCAGTGTATACCCGCGGGGCACTGTGAGTTAAAGATATAGTATATAACCATGGTGCCAGGCTGCCCGTGTCCCTGTCCCGCGGTGGCAGTGTATACCCGCGGGGCACTGTGAGTTACAGATATAGTATATAACCATGGTGCCAGGCTGCCCGTGTCCCTGTCCCGCGGTGGCAGTGTATACCCGCGGGGCACTGTGAGATACAGATATAGTATATAACCATGGTGCCAGGCTGCCCGTGTCCCTGTCCCGCGGTGGCAGTGTATACCCGCGGGGCACTGTGAGTTACAGATATAGTATATAACCATGGTGCCAGGCTGCCCGTGTCCCTGTCCCGCGGTGGCAGTTGTATACCCGCGGGGCACTGTGAGATACAGATATAGTATATAACCATGGTGCCAGGCTGCCCGTGTCCCTGTCCCGCGGTGGCAGTGTATACCCGCGGGGCACTGTGAGTTACAGATATAGTATATAACCATGGTGCCAGGCTGCCCGTGTCCCTGTCCCGCGGTGGCAGTGTATACCCGCGGGGCACTGTGAGTTACAGATATAGTATATAACCATGGTGCCAGGCTGCCCGTGTCCCTGTCCCGCGGTGGCAGTGTATACCCGCGGGGCACTGTGAGATACAGATATAGTATATAACCATGGTGCCAGGCTGCCCGTGTCCCTGTCCCGCGGTGGCAGTGTATACCCGCGGGGCACTGTGAGTTACAGATATAGTATATAACCATGGTGCCAGGCTGCCCGTGTCCCTGTCCCGCGGTGGCAGTGTATACCCGCGGGGCACTGTGAGTTACAGATATAGTATATAACCATGGTGCCAGGCTGCCCGTGTCCCTGTCCCGCGGTGGCAGTGTATACCCGCGGGGCACTGTGAGATACAGATATAGTATATAACCATGGTGCCAGGCTGCCCGTGTCCCTGTCCCGCGGTGGCAGTGTATACCCGCGGGGCACTGTGAGATACAGATATAGTATATAACCATGGTGCCAGGCTGCCCGTGTCCCTGTCCCGCGGTGGCAGTGTATACCCGCGGGGCACTGTGAGATACAGATATAGTATATAACCATGGTGCCAGGCTGCCCGTGTCCCTGTCCCGCGGTGGCAGTGTATACCCGCGGGGCACTGTGAGATACAGATATAGTATATAACCATGGTGCCAGGCTGCCCGTGTCCCTGTCCCGCGGTGGCAGTGTATACCCGCGGGGCACTGTGAGTTACAGATATAGTATATAACCATGGTGCCAGGCTGCCCGTGTCCCTGTCCCGCGGTGGCAGTGTATACCCGCGGGACACTGTGAGTTACAGATATAGTATATAACCATGGTGCCAGGCTGCCCGTGTCCCTGTCCCGCGGTGGCAGTGTATACCCGCGGGGCACTGTGAGATACAGATATAGTATATAACCATGGTGCCAGGCTGCCCGTGTCCCTGTCCCGCGGTGGCAGTGTATACCCGCGGGGCACTGTGAGTTACAGATATAGTATATAACCATGGTGCCAGGCTGCCCGTGTCCCTGTCCCGTGGTGGCAGTGTATACCCGCGGGGCACTGTGAGTTACAGATATAGTATATAACCATGGTGCCAGGCTGCCCGTGTCCCTGTCCCGTGG